>NW_012108641.1:438266-454820 GCF_000951045.1 Mandrillus leucophaeus
GAATTACAGGCATGCGCCACCACCCTGGCTAATTTTGTATTTTTAGTAGAGATGGGGTTTCTCCATGTTGGTCAGGCTGGTCTCGAACTCCCGACCTCATGTGATCCGCCCACCTTGGCCTCCCAAAGTGCTGGGATTACAGGCGTGAGCCACCGCGCCCGGCTGATTGTCCTCCTTTTTTCTGTCCCCCCAGTGGCAGAAAATGGACAACTCTCAGATCTTCCTAAGAATGACATTCCATGGTTTCTGGGTCCCAGGATCTCCCGTCAGTGGCTAGTTCCCTCTTTCCCCCTAAACTCCCTGGGAGCCTCTCAAAGCGGGTTGATAGAGAACACAAGGGAGGCTGACTTGCTGTCTCATCCATTCCAGGCCGCAGAACCCTGAGCTGAGTGTGGATGTCTGGGCAGGGATGCCTCTGGGTCCCTCAGGGTGGGATGACCTGGAAGAGTCAAAGGCTCCTCACCTACCCCGTGGGCCAGCCCCCTCGGGCCTGGACCTCTTTCACAGGCTTCTGCTGCTGGACCACTCATTGGCTGACCACCTGAATGAGGATGTGAGTCTGATGGTCTCTAAAGGGGAAGGAGCCATGGGATTAGATGGCCTGAAATGTTTAAATAATCAGTTTTTTTTTTTTGTTTTGTTTTTAAATCCCAACATGGGCCAGGTGTGGTGGCTCATGCCTGTAATCCCAACACTTTGGGAGGCCGAGGTGAGCGGATCACCTGAGGTCAGGAGTTTGAGACTAGCCTGGCCAACGTGGTGAAACCTCATCTCTACTAAAAAATACAAAATTAGCCGGGCGTGGTAACGGGTGCCTGTAATCCTAGCTAGTTGGGAGGCTGAGGTGAGAAAATCGCTTGAACCCGGGAGGCGGAGGTTGCAGTGAGCCGAGATGGTGCCATTTGCACCCCAGTCTGGGCAAAAACAGGGAAACTCCGTCTAAAAAAAAAAAAAAGGCCGGGCGCGGTGGCTCACGCCTGTAATCCCAGCACTTTGGGAGGCCGAGGCGGGCGGATCACGAGGTCGGGAGATCGAGACCATCCTGGCTAACACAGTGAAACCCCATCTCTACTAAAAATACAAAAAATTAGCCGGGCGAGGTGGCGGGCACCTGTAGTCCCAGCTACTCGGAGGCTGAGGCAGGAGAATGGCGTGAACCCGGGAGGCGGAGCTTGCAGTGAGCCGAGATCGCGCCACTGCATTCCAGCCTGGGCGACAAAGCGAGACTCTGTCTCAAAAAAAAAAAAAAGAAAAAAAAAAAAATAGCTGGGCATGGTGGCACATGCCTGTAATCCCAGCTACTCAGGAGGCTGAGGCAGGAGAATTGCTTGAACCCAGGAGGCAGAGATTGCAGTAAGCCGAGATCACACCACTGCACTCCAGCCTGGGTGACAGAGCGAGACTCTGTCTCAAAAAAAGAAAAAAAAAATTCCATTGTGGTCTTAGGGGATGCTATTTCAATAGTGAACTATGTTCCCTCTGGGATCAGAGCAGGTGAGCCCATATCCAGAGCTCCAAGACTCAGTTTAGAGGAATAGATGGCAAAGCAGAGAATCTAGAGAAGCAGCCCAGGATAGGATCTGGATGGTCACCTGGAGAGGAGAACTGCAGGGAATGGATAGCCGTCTTCATCCAGAAAGACAGAGAATATGTTCTACTTACACCAGAGGGCAGACAAAGCTGCCTAACCCTGATGGAGGTCCAGTGAGTGCCCTATGCAGGAAGCATTCAAGCTGAGGCCAGATGAACATTGGACAGGGCTGTTGAGAGGGAGGTTAGATGGCATTTTAGGGTCTTTTCCCTTTTAAGATTCTGGCATGGAGAGCTCTAGTTTTCCAACCAGCTTCATTTATCAAATCAATGAAATGATTGAAATGATCAGGGTTTGGAGGGGGAAATGATGACAATGCTCACTAGCACCCAGTTTGCATCGAATTGAATACCTGCATTGGACTGAATATTTACTAATAATTAATACACATTGATTATAAGTACCCTTGGCCCCAGTCCCCAAGACACCTGCCAGTAGGAGCAAAGGGGACCCTGGGAGAGACCCAGGAGTCTATGCAATGGAAGGACAGCTGTTAAATATTTTTTTTTTTTTGAGGCAGGGTGTGACTCTGTCACCCAGGCTGGAATGCAATGGCGCGATCTCGGCTCACTGCAACCTCCACCTCCTGGGTTAAAGCAATTCTCCTGCCTCAGCCTCCCAAGTAGCTGGGATTATAGGTGTTCACTACCATCCCCAGCAATTTTTTTTTTTTTTTGAGATGGAGTCTCACTCTGTCGCCCAGGCCGGAGTGCACTGGCGTGATCTCGGCTCACTGCAACCTCTGCCTCCTGGGTTCAAGCGATTCTCCTGTCTCAGCCTCCTGAGTAGCTGGGACCACAGGCGCACGCCACCATGCCCAGCTAATATTTTGTACTTTAGTAGAGATGGGGTTTCACCATGTTGCCCAGGCTGGTCTCGAACTCCTGAGCTCAGGCAATCTACCTGCCTCAGGCTCCCAAAGTGTTGGGATTACAGGCCTGAGCCACCGCACCCGGCTCATCCCCAGCTAATTTTTGTATTTTTAGTAGAGACAGGGTTTCACCATGTTGGCCAGGTTGGTCTAGAACTCCTGACCTCAGGTGATCCACCTGCCTGGGCCTCTTAAGTGCTGGGATTACAGGTGTGAGCCACTGCACCTGGCCAAGTGTTAAAGATCTGAGTCATAGTTCCTGGTGATTCTCCAATGTATGAACCTCAACTCCCCTAGTGTCTGAACGGCTCCCAGCTGCTGGTCAATTTTGGCCTGAGCCCCGCTGCTCCTCTGACTCCTCGTCAGTTTGCTCTGCTGTGCCCAGCCCTGCTTTATCAGATCGACAGCCGCGTCTGCATCGGAGCTCCGGCCCCTGCACCCCCAGGGGATCTACTATCTGGTCAGCAAGTAGGAGTGGGTGGGGGGCTCCCTGAATCCTGGAAGTGGGGCCCATGCCAAGAAAGGAGGCTCACTGGGGTCCTGCCTCTCCTTGTAGTGTTCTCTCTGCCCCACCTTACATGTGGGACCCTCCTCCTGCCCTGGCCTAACTTCAGCCCCTGATTCTCCCCAGCCCTGCTTCAGAGTGCCCTGGCAGTCCTGTTGCTCAGCCTCCCTTCTCCCCTATCCCTGCTGCTGCTGCGGCTCCTGGAACCTCGTCTACTGCGGCCCTTACTGGGCTTCCTGGGGGCCCTGGCCGTGGGCACTCTTTGTGGGGATGCACTGCTACACCTGCTACCGCATGTATGTGAAGCCCCTTCTTTGAACCCCTGGCCTCCATGGATCTAAGGTATCCCCAGCCACAGGACATCCCCTCCCACTTTCCATCACCTCCCACATCCTACTCCTGGATCCTGGCTTCAGCTCACAGCTGCCTTCAAGTAGAGCATATGAGCAAAGGCTTGCCACCACCCATGCAAGGGGATGTTGTTGGGTATAGGGGCTTCCAGGGTCTGCCCTGACCTTCTCTCTGTCAGGCACAAGAAGGGCGGCACGCAGGACCTGGTGGACTACCAGAGGAGGACCTGGGCCCGGGGCTGTCAGTGCTCGGAGGCCTCTTCCTGCTCTTTGTGCTGGAGAACATGCTGGGGCTTTTGCGACACCGAGGGCTCAGGCCAGTGAGTGATACCCTTTTCTCCTCCTTCTGCTGAAACCAGAGTCCCAGTCAAGAACTGGACCAGGCTGGGCGTGGTGACTCACGCCTGTAATCCCAGCACTTTGGGAGGCCGAGGAGGGCAGATAACAAGGTTAGGAGTTCGAGACCAGCCTGACCAACATGGTGAAACCCTGTCTCTACTAAAAATACAAAAATTAGCTGGACGTGGTGGTACATGCCTGTAATCCCAGCTACTCAGGAGGCTGAGGCAGGAGAATTGCTTGAACTCAGGAGGTGGAGGTTGCAGTGAGCCAAGATGGCACCATTGCACTTCAGCCCAGGTGACAGAGTGAGACTCTGTCTCAAAAAAAAAAAAAACAAAAAAGAACTGGGTCAAAAAGCCAAGAGAGGAGCAGTGTGTGCTCCTGGATCTCCGATATTTGCCTGGTGTGCAGGACCTATCGGCTAACAGGGAGTGGATAGGGGCTCCTTAAGCACAGACCCAGGACTTCTGGCCAAATGGCATCATCTTCTGAGCTCAAGTCAACAAGAAACAGAGGGGAGGTGCCAACCTGGGAAGAAGGTAGAGGCCAAAGAACATCCCAGGTGCCAGAGGTGGAACCAGGTGTTCATTTTCCCAGCTTGTGGCCTGGCTTCCCCTTAGTCCCTGGCTCTGCTGCCTCCTCCACTAGGAGGGATGCCCTCCTATTTCAGAGATGCTGCAGGCGAAAACGAAGGGATCTCGAAACACGAAACCTGGACCCGGAGAATGGCAGTGGGATGGCCCTTCAGCCCCTACAGGCAGCTCCAGGTGACTAGAGGAGAAAATTTCAAGAGCAGGCTCGAAGCTCACAGTCCTTACTTGCAGCCACCAACACTGTTCTGTGGTTCTTCCTGCAGAGCTAGGGGCTCAAGGCCAGAGGGAGCAGAACAGCCAGCACCCACCAGCCCCAGCCCCTCCTGGGCACCAAGGCCACAGTCATGGGCACCAGGGTGGCACTGATATCACGTGGATGGTCCTCCTGGGAGATGGTCTACACAACCTCACTGATGGGCTGGCCATAGGTGTGAGGGGTGGGAATGGAGGGAAGCAGGTCCAAGGGGAGGCCAGGGTTCCTAGTTATCCGCTGCGGCTAGGAGAGGGCCCTGAGGAAAATGGGGAGAGGATGGGAGGACCACAGAACACAGGAGCCTGCTTCTGAGGAGACATTTCTTCTGGACTGACAACTTCCAACCCCGTTGGCCCCAGGTGCTGCCTTCTCTGATGGCTTCTCCAGTGGCCTCAGTACCACCTTAGCGGTCTTCTGCCACGAGCTGCCCCATGAACTGGGTAGGAATGGCAGGAGCAGGGCGGGGTGGACTCCAGAAAGGAGACAGCTCCAAGGGGTAGAGCTTGGAGGCTGGCGGGTGGCATGGATGAGGGGCACCCCAGCTTACTCCCTCCCATCTTGTCCTCTGTCTCCAACAGGTGACTTTGCCATGCTGCTCCAGTCAGGGCTGTCCTTTCGGCGGCTGCTGCTGCTGAGCCTTGTGTCTGGAGCCCTGGGACTGGGGGGTGCAGTCCTGGGGGTGGGGCTCAGCCTGGGCCCTGTCCCCCTCACTCCCTGGGTGTTTGGGGTCACTGCTGGGGTCTTCCTCTATGTGGCCCTTGTGGACATGGTGAGAGATGTCGGGTAGAGCGGAGAAAACAAGGGCAGTGGGGAGGTGGGAGTGGAGGAGAGGGAGGTAGCAGTCCCTCCGCCTCTACCATTAGCTCCTGGAAGGGCATCAGACCACAGGCCCGCAAAAGTCTGAGAAACAAGGGACTGAGGTGTTTAGGCGGGGGCTGCTGATGCTTTTTGACACCCTTCCTCTGGTGTTGAGAGGTCAGGGGCAAGGCCAGAATCCTGACATCCTCTTTTTCTTTCAGCTACCAGCCCTGCTTCGTCCTCCGGAGCCCAAGCCTACGCCCCATGTGCTCCTGCAGGGGCTGGGGCTGCTGCTGGGGGGCGGCCTCATGCTTGCCATAGCCCTGCTGGAGGAGCGGCTACTGCCCGTGACCACTGAGGGCTGACGGGGCCAGTGGAAAGGGGTCGGGTTGCCCTTCTTTCCCCCCAACCACAGGAATGGAGGCGGGACACAGGGCCAGTAGGAGCAACAGGATTTTAATAAACAGAACCCATCCCAAAGCCATGACTACGACAGTTGTACTTGCACCAAAACAGCATAGAAAACCAGAGTGTGGTGGGAGGACCCGAAGCCGGCTGGGGGAGGATGTGAGTAGGGGCCTGGAGGGCGTAGGGTCATTAATCTGCGGGGAGAGCATTGTGCTTTAGCCCAGGAAGGGGAGGGGTGGGGCAAATGCACCGAGGTCCCCACTTTTTCCTGCTGCCCTCGGCACCCTGGGGATGCAGGCATCTGGGCACATCTGCCCCTTATTGCTGCCCACCAGCGTTAAACGCCCCTGATCCCAACACTAGCACCACAGGTGGTTCCGGGGCAGGGAGAGGCAGGAATGGGAAAATTGCTTAGAGAAAGATTCCACTAGAATCCAGTGAATTGTGCTCAGTTCTCTTTACTTCCTACAACCGAGTACATGGGTCACAGGGTAGAGGGTGCAACAGGACATGGAACATGCCCCTCCGTGCCCCCCAACACACACCTGCACACAGGATGGTGGTGTCTGCAGCATCACAGGTCATGCAGGGCTTGGGGAAGGGGAGGTTCACACACACATAGATGCCCACGGCGGGTACCAGACAGAGAACACCCCTGAATATACACAGCTGTACATGGGGAACCCCCAGGTCCCCACCCCAACCCTCTCCCCTGTCTTGCTGTCCCCCGCAGGGGAACTATATTGCTTTGAGAGAGCCACCCCAGGGGCTGCTCTGCCAGGCACCCTCCCATCCCACCCACCCCCATTTTGGCACATCTGCAAGACACACAGCAGCGAGAGTAGGCACCCTCCCTTCCCAGGCTTCTGTGGCCTGGAGCTGGGGAAGGGGGCAGGAGACTTCATCCTCCATCCTCCCCTAACCCTTCCCAAACCCCTGCCAAACCCACTCCAGTCAGAACCCACCCCCACCCCCCAAACACACATACAAAGCTGAGCTATCCAGGAACACAAGGGAAACAAGGAGATTGTCCAGGGTGGGAGCGGAGGCAGCGGGGGAAGAAGACTGGAAGCAGAGACCTCCCCCACTGTTGGGGGGGCAGACTGGCACAACAGCTACTTTAGTGCAATTGGAGAGGGTGCCCAGAGTGAGGGGTGGAGAAGGGAGGGAAGGCGCTCCCCAACTTCCCTGGGGGCAAAGTCAGGCTTCCAGATTCCCCAGGGAAAGGGCCTAGCAGGAGTGGGTGAGGGCCAAGGTGGATCCTCTGGTCACCCACCACCCTCTGCCCTCCCAAATGCAGTGACAGTGTCCCCCTCACACCTAAGTGGGCAACAGCAGCCTTGGAGTCAGTACCTTCAAGTAATTCAAAGAGCAGACCCTCCCCACCCCAGCTTCACCCCATCTCTGGGATTTGGTCGCTTC
Organism: Mandrillus leucophaeus; assembly: GCF_000951045.1. Classification (NCBI taxonomy): domain Eukaryota; kingdom Metazoa; phylum Chordata; class Mammalia; order Primates; family Cercopithecidae; genus Mandrillus; species Mandrillus leucophaeus. The sequence goes on from NW_012108641.1 coordinate 445,400, forward strand.
TCTAGGGGTTGGGTTGGGAGGAGGGAGCCCCCAAGGCAGACCCTTCCCTCTCTACCTCCCACTTCCCAGACCACTGGGCTTGGTCCTCAAAGATTCCTCACCTCCGCCCTTGCCCCACCTGGGTCAAGGCTGCAGAAGGCTGGAGCCACCACAATTAGAGGGGAAGGGGCTGCTTTGTTCCTTATCCCTCCTTCTTAAAAGGTAGGGTTCAAACTAGGCGGGATGGGGGCCCATACTGGTTTGCCCCAGGAGTAGGGTTTCTGGGCTAGGGTCTGTAAGGCTATTTTCCTTTGCGGTGGGAAGGGGAGGTAGGGGATGAACACTGGGTATGGGAAGTGGGTGAGAAATGGCTGAGAGGGAAGGAGGAAGGGGCCTCCCCGCTGGAGCAGTCACTGGAGTCATTCAGACAAAAACACTCACGTGCATAAGATACACAGCGCGCAAACTCAGCCCTGCCAGCCCGGCCCCAATCCCACCTCTCAGGACCCCTTCCAAGACCCTGGAGGAGCTTTTGGGGGTACAGCTGTAGAACCGTTCACTCTGGCCCCATCCACCCCACCCCCAGCCTCTTCTCCCCTTCTAGGTCCAGGGAGTAAGAAGGTGCTCGGGTGGGCAGACAGTGGTGGAAACAGTATTGAGTTTTCCTTTGGTTACATATTGAAGGCAAAGGTGAGCTGGACTTACAGTCAAAACGGATAGGGGTGAGGAAGGAAGAGGGGCCACGGCTGGGGTTGGAGAGGGAGGTAGGCCCTCCTCAGCCCCTCCACCCCAAGAAACACGTCTACGTGGGGTGGCAGTCCCTCAGTCTCATCTCTCCCACCCCCCACAGCACCAAACAAAAGGAGAAGCCCCCTCCCCCAGGGGCTGCTCCCCACCCCAACCTGGGCTGTACATTCAGTGGTTTTCAGCAGTCCTATGGCTCAGGGGGCCACGGGGCGGGGGAGGTGGCCCGTCAGTCTCAGTGGACAGTGGCAGTGACCCGGGTCTGCTGGTCCTTCCTGGGACCCACAGTTTGTGCCATTCGTTTTTCTGAAGGATATAGTACATGACCCTACCAGAGCCACCGCCCAATCAGAAATAGCTCCCCAAAAATCAGAAACTAAAAACTGGCTCTTTCCATCTCACCCTCTGATTCACACGTCTGTTTCCCTGTCTCCTATGTCGCCCTCGCTCTGTTTCCTTTGCTGGGACCTGGGGCTGCTCCCAGGGTCCTCGCTTAAAATAGGCCTTTTCACAAAAGTGCTTATTACTTGAAGCAAGTGCTTTAGAGCTGCGGTGGGGAGAGGGGGAAGGGGGAGGGCAAAGGGAAGGCGCTGTTCCCTCCCCACCCTCTCCCATGAAGATTGGGGGGCATTCTGCCTGTTTTACTTCTCCACACCCGTTTAAGTCAAAGAGGTTTAAAAAAAACTTAACATTAAAATAAATATGCAGTGGCCATGAGAATGGTCAAAATGCTTCAAAAAACACTAGGGCTGGGGAGCCCAGGGTGGGGCGTGGGGTTTCCTTTGGCATAAGGAGAGGAGGCTGTTTGTCCCCCAGGCTTCCTCACAGCCACATATGGAGGGATAGAGGACTCCCCACCACCTCCCAGCACTGCTGACAGTGTGCTGAGGGCAGCAGGGAGCAGACAGCCCCCAGAAATCTCATCTAGCAAGACAACGGGGCTCCTGACAGACACTCGGATGCTTCCCGCCATCGCCAAACGTCGCAAAAGGAGAACACGACTCACACTGCGCGAGTTCTCTCTGGAGGACCCATCTCCTCACTCCCCTTGCCCCCCACCACCTAATTCCCAGCACCAAGATGAGAAGGAGGGGGTGGAATGGGAAGATTTCAGGAGAGAGAATTGAAGGGAAGGCAAGCTTTGCAGAGCCAGCAGGGTTGGGGATGGGGGCTGCAGCCCTTAAGAGAGGTCACATTGATTGTCATATAGGGGAGGACACGGTGTGGAGGGAGGTGGGCAAGAGGGGCGTCACAAGGCCCTTTGGCTTTGAAAATAAAAATAAAAACTAAAAGCTGCACAATCCTTCTCATCAATAATGGTCATTTGGAAGCCTTGAAATGATTTAGGAACTGAGTGTTGGGAGAAGCAAGACACAGAGACAGGGTATCAAAAGGGACCATGGAAAGATAAGGACTTGGACACACCCCAGGCTTCTGGAAACCAGAATGAGGTATGGTTAAGGGTATCCATTGGGGAGGGAGGGGGTCCCTGGGACGCCCCCCTCCCCTCAGCCCACCCTTGACAAGGATGGCAAGACATTCAGGGTATACAACTAAAAGATGGGTAAGACTGTGAATAAAGCAAACTTGGGTAGGGGAGGGAGGCTGAAGGATCCCCTCAGGGGGAGACCCTGTACTGTGTAAACGAAGCCTGTCCAGTTCTCAGGGGACAATACTGATGGCAGCCAAACTGGGCGAGGATGCACTGTTGGGGCGGAGGGGGCATGACCTCTATTCAAGTTCTGTGTCTTGGCCCCTGGCTGAGGTATTGAGTGTGAGGAAGGGAACACTGGGCTGCAGGAGTGGGTCCAACTGTCCAGGAGGCTGCACTAGGAGATGGGTGGACAGAGCACTTAAAGGGACCAGGGCCAAATTCAATGCTACATTTAGAGAGAAAACTGCCCCCTCTTCACTCCAGCCCAGTTTGGCTTTTGGGGTGCGACTTTTAGAAATCTTACCAATGCAGCCCCTAGCTCAATCCCATCTTTCCTCCCTGCTGGGAAGGCAGGGACCAAGCCCCAGTACCTATTCATCTCTCTCTAGGTCAGAGCTTCTTCCTCACACTGGAGGGGAAGCCTGGGTCCCGAGTAGCCACGGTCCCTTGTCGGCCCTGCCCCTCCTACCATCTTTGGCTTCAGATCAGGAGTGACTGGGGCAGTGGGTACTCTTGGACATAACGGAAGGTGGAGGCAGATCGGGAGCACAGATAAACTATGGGCTTGGGGGCACAGGAGGAAGAACATGGTCCCTCCCTCCATATACATGCAAACACATGCCTGAAACACAGTGGACATACTAGGGCTGTGGTTTTGAAATGGGCAGGAAATTAATTTGTTTCTTCCCCTAAAGGATAAAACATTTACTTAAAAATTCATGACAAGCCTCAAAGTTCAAGGAAAGGAGAGCTAGGGCAGGAATGGCCACAGGCTCTGCCCTCCCAAAAGAAGATAAAAGAAAGAAGCAAGGTTAAAGTGCGTGGTTAGGGGCCAGGCTAGGACTGGGAGGGAAGTGGGAGGGGGCAGGCTGTGGGGGCAGAACCAGCCCTTGATTTGCATATGAGGAGCCAGGGGAGAGTGCAGGATTGGGGCCCAGGTACAGTAGTTGCTGCTTCAAGTGTTTTGCATTTGAACTTTAGGGGTGATAGGGTACAGAAGTGGGGGAAAAGCTCCAGGCCCCAGTGCTAAATATCCTCCCCCCTCATCCTCTAGCTGCCCCTGAAGGGGGAGGGGGACACCCCCAGAGTGCTCACACAGTACCAGAAATTAAGGCTTCTCACTGCTGCGGGGATGGAGGGACCGGCCGAGCAGGGAGGCAGTGATGGGTATGGAAGAAGAAGGGATCTGCCTGGCAGCAGGGGCAGGGGAGAAGAGGGACACAGAGAGGAGTCCCCAGGGAAGAGTCAGGGGAGCTGGCAGCAGAAAGAGGGAACCAAGAGATGGAGTCAAAGAGTGGGGGAGCCAGGCATTTAGCAATCATTTTGGGACACTTGGCAGAAGGGGTCACCCTGGGGGTACCAAGGGCCTGGGGTGCTCCCTGTCAGTCCCAGACCCCTGCCAGGCCAAGATGGTGTGGCAAAGGGGTGAGCAGCTGCTCCCCAGGGCTTCCTTCCCCTCCGCCCCCTCCACCCAGTCGTGTTCTCCTTTAAAGTGCCCTAAATGTTTAGACTTTTTCTAAATAAATAGAATTAGATATCAAGCCACCGGCGGGGGAGGGACACTGGAGGGGGCTACTCGGAGTAGCAGCCGTCTAACCCAATGGCGCCGGGCCGCTCCTGGCTATAGGGGCAGGAGGCCCCATGGGGCAGGGCGCCGCAGCCACCCACCGTCTTGGCAGCTGCAATGCTGCAGTTCTTGAGCAGGCTGAAGCTGAAAGGACTGACGGCGTCCTTAGGTGGGAAAGGCTTCATGGTGGAAAGGATCAAGGCCAGGCAGTCCGCCACATCTTTGTTGGGGGCACAGGCCAGTGCTGGGGTGTGACCTGCAGGGCCAAGGGGGAGAACTGAGGCACAGAGTCCTGTATCCCAGCCAGCCTCCCCCAAGCCCTGAAGTCTTTTCTCTGTGGAGGGAGCCAAGGCAGGCAGGTACTCAGCAGGGGCAGAATCCAAGGGTGACGAGGGCCCAGGAAGACTGACAGGCAGATTCTCTAAGTGCGGGCTAAACGGTGGACATAGGAATCAAAGCCCGGGGTGTGGAGTCCTCCTGACCCTGCAGGCTCCCCTGTGAAACTCCAGAGTACTGGTGTGGGCTCCCTACTCTGAAGAGTTCCCTTGGGAAGAAAATCCCATGTAAAGCAAGATTAAGAAGTCACCTCCTAAAGAATGTCCCTGACCCCAAACCCAAGAGAGGCAGGGGGCTCCAGACCCCACCCACCTTCTTCATCCACAGCCAGCACTGTGGCTCCACGACTCAGCAGGGCCTGTACCACAGAAGCTAGACCATTCCGGGCAGCAATGTGGAGTGGCCTTGGAAAAAAGGAAAAAGAAGGAGCTTGATGCTAAGCTGCCCTTCCACCTCCAGACAGGGTGGCAAGGGTGCTGAACAAATACTATAGGCTCCAGAGAGCCTCTGAACAGCAGCCACTCTTTTGCGTCACCCACCGGCCTCCCCCAGCTAGGAGCCCCCTTCCAGGCACTCACATCTGCAGCGCACTGTTGGTAGCGTTGATAAGGCCAAGGTCTTGGGTTTCCGCCAGGATCATGAGGGCACATTTCTCATGGCCCTGAGGGAGGGGAACAGAGTGGAGACTTGTGAAGTAGAAGTGTGGCAGGGTGCAAGGCAGGAGTTGGGAGAGTAACAGGAGGACAAACAGCTGCCCCACCAGTGGGATGTGCTGGACAATCCTCACTTCCGCCCTAGTCCCCCCTACAACCGAGACCTACCTCTCTTCATCAAGCTCTGCCCCTTATGCAGTCCCCCAATCACTTCAGGTAAGTACCTTGCTACAAGCCAAGTGGAGGGCCGTGTTCTTGTTCTCATCCAACACAGTAAGGTCTGCCTTCCCTCGATACAGCAGAAACTCTACGAGAGAAATGTGACAGAGGGACTGAACCCTCCCTCCAGAGCAGCAGCCATCCTGGCTCTCCACTTTGCATCCCGTCTGCAGATGGCGAGACATCCAAAGACAACCCTCCTGATGTCTGAACCCCAGCCCCAGCCAGCCTCCACAGGCAGGGCTGACCCATCCTGCAAATGCCCCAGGGGAGCTCCTCCCTTCCACAAGTGGCCCCTACACACCCACAGCAGCGGTCTGCCCGTTTTCAGCCGCCGTCATGAGCGCAGTGCGGCCAGTATGGTCAGTGGCGTTCACCTCGGCTTGGTGCTGCAGCAGCATCCGGAGCCCAGAGACATTGTCCGCGAAGGCAGCGGCGTGAAGGGGGGTCCTGTAAGGCGGGGATCAGGGTAGATTAAAATAGGGAAGAGTATACTGCCCAAGCAGAAAGAGGAAGCCAGAGGCAACTGGACTTCTCCCCAAGTCTTCTATCACCCACCGTCCTTTGGCATCTCGGCTGTTCACAATCTTGGCACCCAGAGCTCCCAGCAGCATCTCTGTGGTGCTGTCCTGGTTATTAATCCTAGAGGAACAGGGAGGAGGGGTCATCAGGAAGGACAAGGGAAGTAGGCTACCTGTCCTAAGCTCAGGTCATGGGCCCTCGCAAGAAGGGCTGACGCAGCAGAAGGGACTTACACTGCACAGTGCAAAGGAGTGAAGGGGTTTCCTTCCAGGTATGAAAACGGGCTGTGTTCAAGTAACAACTCCAGACAATCTTCGTGTCCTGGGCATGAGTAAGGAAGAGTTGTGATGGAGAAAAACAACAAGGTTCCCTGTCTGTCCTGTGTCTTGACACTCCAGTCCACTTCCAGATTCAGATCAACCCAGGTCCCTCCCACAACCCACCCGTCCTCCTCTACACACACTCCAACACATACTCCTGTGCCTGTGGAGGCCCCAGTCTAGTACCAGTGTAGGAGGCCCAGTGCATGGGCGAGTATCCGCTGTAATCCACCCCAGCATCCAGGGGGTCTGTGGAAAGGGCAGCCTGCAGCAGGGTCCGCAGTACTGCAGTGTGGCCACAGGCTGAGGCCAGGTGAATGGGTGTGCGGCCCTTAAAGTCTCGGCACAGCACAAATGCGTCGTGGTCCAGCAGGGCAGCCAGGCAGTCCTCACAGCCAGTCACTGCCTGTGAGTAACATGGGGGTGTGAAGGGGATGAAAAGCTCCTTCTTTTCTGCTGGCCTGTTGCTTGAGTCTGGCTCAGGAGTAAGAACCACTTCCAGGGCTCCAATCCTTGTCTTTTTTTTTTTGGAGACAGAGTCTTGCTCTGTCACCCAGGCTGGAGTGCAGTGGCACAATCTTGGCTCACTGCAACCTCTGCCTCCCAGGTTCAAGCGATTCTCCTGCCTCAGCCTCCCGAGTAGCTGGGATTACAGGCAGGTGCCACCATGCCCGGCTAATTTTTTTGTATTTTTACTAGAGATGGGGTTTCACCATGTTAGCCAGGATGGTCTTGATCTCCTGACCTCGTGATCCGCCTGCCTTGGCCTCCCAAACTGCTGGGATTACAGGCACGAGCCACTGCACCTGGCCTCAATCCTTGTCTTTACAACAATGATTTTTTTTTTTGAGACAAGAGTCTCACTCTGTCACCCAGGCTGGAGTGCAATGGTGTGATCTTGGCTCACTGCAACCTCTGCCTCCCGGGTTCCAGCAATTCTGTCTCAGCCTCCTGAGTAGCTGGGATTATAGGCGTGCACCACCATGCCCAATTAATTTTTGTATTTTTAGTAGAGACAAAGTTTCACCATGTTGGCCAGGCTGGTCTCGAACTCCTGACCTCAGCTGACCCACCCGCCTTGGCCTTCCAAAGTGCTGGGATTACAGACGTGAGTCACTGCGCCCGGCCCTTTACAACAATGATTCTAAGTGTCAAAGACCCACATCTCCCTCCTTGACTCTCTCTATGCCAATAAACATTCAGGATACTAAGAGTTAATACTGGAGCTCTGGAGTGAAAGACTAAACAGAGAGAAGAAGGAGACTAAGGGATCAAAAAATCTTGTGGGAGGAGGAGGCAGCTGAGGACAGGTGGTCGCGGAAGAGGATCTAGGTGGTGCTGACATTATGCGATGGGATGGGGCCAGCAGGGTATCCCAAGTAGAGTGAATGGTAAGCACTCAGTTGTATGTGATTACAAAGCACAGATATCGGCCAGGCACAATGGCTCACGCCTGTAAACCCAACCCTTTGGGAGGCCAAGGCGGGTGGATCTCATCATCAGGAGATTGAGACCATCCTGGCTAACACAGAGAAACTTGGTCTCTACTAAAAATAAAAAAATTAGCTGGGCGTGTCATCCCAACTACTCGGGAGGTTGAGGCAGGAGAATCGCTTGAACCCGGGAGACAGAGGTTGCAGTGTGCCGAGATCACGCCACTGAACTCCAGCCTGGGCAACAGAGCGGCGAGACTCCGTCTCAAAAATAATAATAACAACAATAATAATAATAATAAAACAAAGCACAGATACCAGGGAAATCAGCTGGGGATGTCAGGGACTCATCCTGGAGCAAGCACAAGGCTCAATAAGATCCTGGGCACAGCATGGGCCTGGTGGCTCGCACCTGTAATCCCAGCACTTCAGGAGGCCAAGGTTGGGGGATCACTTGAGCCCAGGAGTTCAAGACCAGTTTGGGCAAGATGGTAAGATCCCCATCTCTACAAAAAATACAAAAATTAGCTGGGCATGGTGGCATGTGCCTATAGTTTCAGCTACTCAGGAGGCTGAAGTGGGAGGATCACCTGAACCCAGGAAGTCAAGGCTGCAGTGAGCCGTGATAGTGTCACTGAACTCCAACCTGGGCCATGGGAGTGAGACCCTGTCTCCAAAAAAAAAGAGACTGGGCACAAAATCCTGGCTCGCCTCCTAGACAATTGGATTCCCTACTGCTGGTGAGTCCCGTGCTCCCACACTGAGGCCCACATGCAAACAATCCCCCCCAGAAGCTCACTCACCCCGCGGTGGAGGGCGGTGCGGCCCCGGAGGTCAGCAGCATCAGCTGTGGATCCTTTCTCTAGCAGCAGATGTACACAGTCCACATGGCCATTCATGATGGCCAGCATCAGTGGGGTCCTACAGAGGGGCAGGAGGAGGAGTGAGGATCCCACAAGGACTGGAAAACCTGCATCCCACCCTGGCCCACACTCACTGTCCATAGGCATCCATGACATCTGTGATGTCAGCTCGTTCCCCACTGTCGATCAGCAAGTGCAGGGAGTCAGTGTGGCCAGAGGCAGCTAGGGGAAAGGGACCCCGCGTCAGGGCAGGGCCAAGAGGAAGAAGGGAGGCGAGGTCAAGCCTAAAGGTCTTGGGGTCAATGTTACAGGAAGACCTGGGCCACAGAGAAATCTCTGAGGATAGGAAGCTATGAATCAGGGCTTGAAGTCTCCATTCTCCTCACCCTACTCCACTTTCCAGCCCCATTCCCATCCAGGAGGGATCTGGCATGGCAAGGGTAAGGCAGCAGCCTAAAGTGGGCACTAACCAGCAGCGTGCAGGGGCGTCCACTTGCGCTTGCGCTCCTTGATGAGGGCAGAGGCGCCATGGGCCGTAAGCACCTCCACACACTCAGTAGAGCCGCGCTCCGTGGCCAGGAAGAGTGCGGTCCGGCCCTTGTGGTCCCTTACGTCCAGATTCACCAGCGTCTCTGCCAGTGTCTTCAAGGCTTCACAGTGACCGTTGTAGGCCTGGAGGGGTGCAGGCAACCAGTGCACACAGCTCGGGACCTTCCCTGCTCTTCCCTTCCCCTTCTCTGCTCTTGGGGTCCATGGGAAGCTCAAGGTCTTAGTCCTCGACAAGCTCCTTAGGCCCCTCAAGGCTTCCTACCCTGCACTGTGTTTATCCCCTCTCCCACAAAAAGGCAGAAGCAAGGATAACTTCACAAGTGCTGGCACCTTTGTTAGGGCCTGGGAACAGGCAGGACAAGGGAGGCAAAAGAAAAAGACATGGGACTCACAGCTAAGTGCAAAGGGCTGACTGGAATGGTGCTCTCCACATCCTCCAGGCAGTTAAAGGACATTTCTAAGAGCTGCAATGGACAGGAAAGTAGGTGCTGAGACTCTGGAACTCCTAAGATAAGTACCCCAGTCCCTGACTCGCAGTAATCCCCACTAAGCCTCTGGATCTGAAGACCACATTTGATTGAA
>NW_012108641.1:456925-459631 GCF_000951045.1 Mandrillus leucophaeus
GCCTCCTAGACAATTGGATTCCCTACTGCTGGTGAGTCCCGTGCTCCCACACTGAGGCCCACATGCAAACAATCCCCCCCAGAAGCTCACTCACCCCGCGGTGGAGGGCGGTGCGGCCCCGGAGGTCAGCAGCATCAGCTGTGGATCCTTTCTCTAGCAGCAGATGTACACAGTCCACATGGCCATTCATGATGGCCAGCATCAGTGGGGTCCTACAGAGGGGCAGGAGGAGGAGTGAGGATCCCACAAGGACTGGAAAACCTGCATCCCACCCTGGCCCACACTCACTGTCCATAGGCATCCATGACATCTGTGATGTCAGCTCGTTCCCCACTGTCGATCAGCAAGTGCAGGGAGTCAGTGTGGCCAGAGGCAGCTAGGGGAAAGGGACCCCGCGTCAGGGCAGGGCCAAGAGGAAGAAGGGAGGCGAGGTCAAGCCTAAAGGACTTGGGGTCAATGTTACAGGAAGACCTGGGCCACAGAGAAATCTCTGAGGATAGGAAGCTATGAATCAGGGCTTGAAGTCTCCATTCTCCTCACCCTACTCCACTTTCCAGCCCCATTCCCATCCAGGAGGGATCTGGCATGGCAAGGGTAAGGCAGCAGCCTAAAGTGGGCACTAACCAGCAGCGTGCAGGGGCGTCCACTTGCGCTTGCGCTCCTTGATGAGGGCAGAGGCGCCATGGGCCGTAAGCACCTCCACACACTCAGTAGAGCCGCGCTCCGTGGCCAGGAAGAGTGCGGTCCGGCCCTTGTGGTCCCTTACGTCCAGATTCACCAGCGTCTCTGCCAGTGTCTTCAAGGCTTCACAGTGACCGTTGTAGGCCTGGAGGGGTGCAGGCAACCAGTGCACACAGCTCGGGACCTTCCCTGCTCTTCCCTTCCCCTTCTCTGCTCTTGGGGTCCATGGGAAGCTCAAGGTCTTAGTCCTCGACAAGCTCCTTAGGCCCCTCAAGGCTTCCTACCCTGCACTGTGTTTATCCCCTCTCCCACAAAAAGGCAGAAGCAAGGATAACTTCACAAGTGCTGGCACCTTTGTTAGGGCCTGGGAACAGGCAGGACAAGGGAGGCAAAAGAAAAAGACATGGGACTCACAGCTAAGTGCAAAGGGCTGACTGGAATGGTGCTCTCCACATCCTCCAGGCAGTTAAAGGACATTTCTAAGAGCTGCAATGGACAGGAAAGTAGGTGCTGAGACTCTGGAACTCCTAAGATAAGTACCCCAGTCCCTGACTCGCAGTAATCCCCACTAAGCCTCTGGATCTGAAGACCACATTTGATTGAACCACCCTTAGTTTTGGAATCCACAAACCCTGTGCCCCTGCCTCCCCTCCTGCAGGCCGAGCCCCAACACATACCAGTTCGAGGTTCTGTCTGTTGCCATAGGCGGCTGCATAGTGCACAGCTGTGTAGCCCTGCCTGTCCCGCAGGGAGGGGTCTGCACCGTTATCCAGTAAGAACTCCAGACAGCTGGGGAGCCAAGGGTAGACTATGAGGCAGGGACAGGCCCAGCCCAGGAGGGCACAGACCTGGGAGGGCCAGAGGAGAGGATCAAGGGAACCCCTCCAGGCCTACCTGGCCGCCACCGGTCCTTAGCTCTAGGTAGGTTCTCTAAAATCCTATCCATTCTTCAATCCTAGCTCCAGACCTACTTTACCTTCTCAAAGTCTGCCCTGAACCCCTCTGGCTTCAATGCCCTCCTTTATCCTCTGAACGTTCTCCTAGAGAACCTAGAGCATGATGTTCAGTTATCAACCTTCTGCTGACTGACATGCTTTCCCCACCTTCAGGCACACCGACCCCTGCCCTAGGATGCTTTCTCCTCCCAGCCCAGCCGAGTAAGTCCTGTTCATCTCAAACTCAGTCCCAGCTTCTCTCCTCTGTGAGGCCTTTCCCAACCTTCCCTGGGGAAGGTACCTCTTCCTCTGTGCTCCCTTGGCAGCCTTCTCATACCTTAGTAGTAGTTGTAGTAGTAGTAATAATAATAAAGTATTTAGCACTTACTGTCAAGCACAGTTCTAAGTACTTCATGTATATTAAATAATTTAATCCTCATAAAGATCCTATGAAGTAGATACTATTTTTATCCCTACTGTGGGTGATGAAATTGAGGCATAGATAAGTAACTTGCTGCAGGTAACAGCTGAGCCTCTTGGATTTTAGTGTCCTTTTTAAAAAAATAAATCCTAGGCCAGGCAGGGTGGCTCACGCCTGTAATCCCAGCACTTTGGGAGGCCAAGATGGGTGGATCACGAGGTCAGGAGATCGAGACCATCCTGGCTAACACGGTGAAATCTCGTCTCTACTAAAAATACAAAAAATTAGCCAGCCGTGGTGGTGTGCGTCTGTGGTCCCAGCTACTTGGGAGGCTGAGGCAGGAGAGTGGCGTGAACCCGGGAGGCAGAGCTTACGGTGAGCCAAGATCGAGCCACTGTACTCCAGCCTGAGCGACAGAATGAGACTCCGTCTCAAACAAAAAACAAAACAAAAAAAATATATAAATAAATCTTTTAAAAAATTATTTAATTTATTTACTTTAAATAGAGACAGGGGCCTGGCTCAGTGGCTCACGCCTGTAGTCCCAGCACTTTGGGAGGCTGAGGTGGGCAGATCACCTGCCGTCAGGAGTTTGTGGCCAACCTGGCCAACATGGTGAAACCCTCTCTCTATGAAAAATACAAAAATTAGGCTGGGCGTGGTGGCTCA
>NW_012108641.1:461571-467511 GCF_000951045.1 Mandrillus leucophaeus
AAAAAAAAAAAAAAAAAAAAAAAAAAAAAATCCATTTTGTTCCTTTAGGGAAGGAACTGTGTCTCATACTTCTGGGTTTTTTTTCCCTGAAGCTCCGAAGTTTCAATCTCATACTTTTTGTCTTTGCCCACTATGGACTAAACCCAGAGAGCTCAAGACACACTGCTGGCTGACCAGCAGTACAGCAGCAGTGTAGGGTGGAGGTTCAGAGTAGGTAGGAGGACAGCAGGGCCAGAGCTTGCATGGGTGGGAAAGCACATCCCAGGGGCCCTCTCTGCTACTCACAAGAAGGCCTCCTTCCTGCGGGACTCCTTCAGTGGCTCGTCCTCTTCGGCATCATGGCTGGAAGGTGTGTGGGGTTCCGCTCTGGGGAGGAGAGAGAGAAAGTCAGGGCCAGGCTTAGGGAGGTGAATGGGACTGAGAAGGACCAGACTGGTAGCCTCACCTCCTGTAAGTGTCGGAAGCGGCAGCGTAGTGGAGGGGAGAGCAGCCTTTACAGTCGGCCTCGTTGACACCTGCCCCAGCAGTTACCAATGTTACTGCACACTGGTAGCTACCGTTAGCAGCTGCATAGTGCAGTGGTGTCCTGGGGAAGAAGTGAAGGAGGGTGGGGAAGAGAATCAGAGACAGATCCGAATGTAATCAGATGTGCAGCTAAATGCTGCTTCATAACATTCTCCTTATTTAACTCTCCAATCTCAACCCTTCCTCCCTCTACCATGTTTCTCTAATCAGACATTCCCTATGTTTACCCCTGCATATCAGCATACCTGCCAAATTTGTCCCTCCTCCTTAAGTCAGCTCCACTGCTCAACAGCAAATTAAGACATTCAACATTCCTAAAAGAAAGATGTGTTAAGAGAGTTACAGCCTCAAAGGGAAGCCACAGGCCCAGGGTGGGGCTAAGGAGGGATGGAACTAGCAAGCCCTTTCTGCTGTGACTGCTCTCATTGTGAGAGGGGGAATAGATCTAGGCAGGCAAGAATGACAGGCCCAGACCTTTGCCCAGCTCCCTGCTCAAAGGATGGGAGAAAGAAAAACTCACCCTCCAGAAGCAGCAGCATGAAGACAGGTACGGCCAAGGTTGTCAGGTGTATTGATGTCAAACCCAGCTGAAAGCACATGCTCGTTGCTGAGTGAAGACACAATGCTGTACAACTGACCTGGAGGCACAGAACAGCCACAGGTCACATCTGAGAGTGTTCAGCAGGGAGGGAAAGGCCTTTGCTCCCCTCTACACCTGCCAATCCCCAGCCCATCAGCACATACCTGAGGAAAGAAGCTTACGACAACAGTCAGAGAATCCAAAGAGAACAGCTAAGTGCAGGGGGAACATGTCATGGATGCCACGCCTAGAGACAAGTTGAGGAACTCAGTCCTTGGGTCAAGGAGGGACCAAGTAAGACCTCTTCTTTGACCCACCACTACCCTAGAGTCAGGGAAGGAGGTTCTCCAAGGTGCCCTTTGGCAAGCTTCTCTGTGACTCCATGGTTGATGTGAGCAGTCTATGCAGATCTGGGCAGCCCAGAAGTGGAGTCAGGGCCCTGACTCACCGGGCGGTATCTGCGCCATTGGTCATGAGGGTGCTGATGAGCAGCTCGTGTCCGTAGCGAGCAGCCACATGCAGTGGCGTGTTCCCAAATTTGTCGGCACAATCAATCTCACTGCCTGTGAGGGGATACACACACACAAGCTCAGGCGGACCTCAGGCTTAAGACCACTCTCGCGAGCTAGCCACGATTTGAGTGCCTACTATGCATCAGGTGCCAGGCCCAGGATTCTACATGTTTTATCCTGTTTCTAGGCCTTAGGAGACAGAGCAGGGCAGAGCAGGGCCATTTCCACAGGTCCCTTGGTCAGAGTTCCAAGGGCCTATCCTACTGGAAGAGGGTAGGAGAAGGAAGTTAGGGAGATTCTAGAAATGAGTTCCTTGGGGGAGGAAGGGATGAGAGCACAAAGTCTCCCAGGTCCATACCATTCTGGATGAGGATCTGGGAGCGTGTGAAACGGCCATGGATTGCAGCCATGTGCAGAGGACTTTTCCCTTCTTTGCTCTGTGGAAACATGGTGGGTTTTTGTTTTTGTTTTTTTCCAGTGCAAAGCACAGAGAATGCCCTATCTCCTTCCAAGGACATATCTCTAAGGACAAAAGGGTCATATGGCACCTTCTTAGCCCACTCTCTCCTGAGTCCCTGGCAAGGTCTGATTACCCCAGGAAGCAAGTGGATAATTCCACGAGAGTTATCCAGATACAGTCAGGACCCCTAGAGCCAGGTTTCGCTCCCCACTGGTCTAAGCCTTATCCCTTCAGGCACCTGGTAGTTGACGTCAGCCCCATTATTAACCAATAGCTCCAAGCAGAGAGCGCCATTGGTGGAGACTGCAGCCACATGCAGTGGTGTGAAGCCCTTGTCATTCGGCTGGTTGACATTGGCTCCGGCATTCACCAGCTCAATAGCCACAGCATCCTGGCCCAGGTAGCAGGCGATGTGCAAAGCTGTGTTTCCAAAAGCGTTGGGCTCATCGATCTGGATATTCAGCAGTGAGAGTAAGGCGGTATCAGTTTAAACAAAGTAGAAGCCAGCACATGTAGCCTACAGATCCCAGAAATCCAATGACTGCCTCAGTTCCTCTGGGGTTTCTGACCCAAGGTACTAAGGTACTCAGGGTACTATGGCTAAGGTAAGCATTATTCAGACCCTCTCTACCACGCCCTTCCAACCTCCCAAAACTACACCAACAACCCAATATCTCATATCTCCATAACAGACTCTATAATCTCCTACTCACTGACCATAGTCCCCAACCCCAGAGCTCAAAGCCCTGACCTCCGCTCCCATCCGAAGCAGGTACTTCACCACTTCAATCTGGCCACTGGCAGCAGCTGTATGGAGCAGCCCATAGCCCTTGCGGTCCTTGCAGCCGAGGTCTGCTCCCCGTGCCACCAGCAGTTTCAGGACCTCCAAGTGCCCTGAGAAAAGAGAAGACACTCTAAAGCAAGTAGAAGATAAACTCTAAGGCCCGGCACTCCTCTCTTCAAAGGCTGCAACCCCATATCCCTGCTCTAGGAATCCTAAATGTTAAATTTCTGATTTTCCCGTGTATTATCTCTCACCTAGAAAAGCTGCCCAGTGTAGAGGCTGCCGCTCCTTTTTGTCACAGACATTCAGGCTGGCTCCCTTGTTGAGGAGCAGGTTCACCGTCTGTATCAGGATATGAAAGACACCTGTTCAGAGCCAGATTCGTGCCCTCAACCTACCTAAGAGCAGAGGCCTCATCTCCTGAAAAGGCTGAGGCAGCCTAATGCCTTTTTCCATGAGCAAAACAACCTGGAGGACTTGAGGGAACAGCAGAAGCAGGCACTAAGGAGGAGATACTGGAGAGATTTGGAACTTTGAGGGAAACAAGGGAGTCTCTTCAGGTGATTTGGTGGTTCTTAAACTCTTGTCTTTGCAAATGTGCTGAAAGACACGGACTCTCTTCAGAAAGGCGTGTAAGCAAAAATTTTGCTTAGATGTTTTCTAAGCAAAATCCAAGGTTTTATCAACCTCCTGAAGTCCAAGTTAAGAATTTTAATCTAGTCTAACCATTCATTTAGCGCTTGAGTTTTAGTGTTTATATAGCCATCTGGGCTGCTTCTCCTTCAGGCTTGAAGGCCCAGAAGCAGGGAAAGGTGAGTAGGAAGGTAAGAAAAGGGAAAGCCCCCAGCTGGGCCTGGATGGGAACAGTCCTCACCTCAAGATGCCCACTATGCACTGCATGGTGCAGAGCACTGCGCCCGCTCCTGTCAGCCACGTTGAGGCTGCTCAACAGGGGTGCCAGAGCCTCAGCACACTTGGTGGCCCGGTTGGCAGCAGCCACATGCAGTGGTGTCTGCCACAGCTTGTCCCGGGCATTCACATCTGCTGAATGTGCCAGCAGCAGCCCCAGCACCTTCTGTTGAGGGGCAGGGGACAAAAGAGAGAGTAGGAGCGGGAGGTAAAACAACAGGAAATGGAAGGAGGAATAGGTCAGCAGAGCATCTACCGCCCCGTCTTCCCCAGCACAGAGTCTCTTCTCATTTTTCCAACATCCCTAGCCTCTCAATACCTACTTCCCATCTTCTGGATCTTCTTAGAACTGGAGCTCTTCCTTACCTTGCTGAGTAAAACAAGGACCCTTTGCTCTTCTTCAAGCCACCTGACTCGCCAACTTAGACCATGAAAATCTTCACTCACACATACATCCATTCCCAAACAAATCTACACATGGAGATCCACACATCCCAACCCCCCACCACTTCTAGGAAAACTAAATGCTCTTGCTGCACCTTGCCCTGAACACCCTCTTTAGCCTTCTCATAGGCACCAAAATTATATTCAGTATCTCAGTAAGCAAACAGATACCGGTTCCTTTGCAAAACCCGAGCTAACATGCCCCTCCTAACCACCACCTACCTCATTCCCACTGGCCTCGGCCCCTCCCCCTGGTAGCTGGAGCCAGGGAAGTGATGAACTGAGGAGGAGGTCCCCCTTTCCCTGTCTGCAGGGCTGATGGGAATAGGGCAAAGGACCCAACTGATGAAATATGTTTGGCCCCTGTGCTGTCAACTTTCAAGCTACTTGAGGGCCAAGGATGCAACAGATTACTATACCCATCCCCCATCACAAGGAAAGAAATCTCAGTGCCCAGAGGGGGATCAGACTTAAGGTGGCCCCCCAGGGAGGGATGAGTCACTCAGGCCTGGCAGCAGGGCCCCCGCAGTCTGCCAGCCCAGTGTTAAGCTCTCCCTGAGTCACATCAGCTGGCAGCACTCAGCCCCCTTACCAGCCAGTTCTAGGGGTAGGAGGGAGGGGCCAAGATTTGATCTCCTCACTACCTGGGGTAGAACAGCTTGTAGGGCTGAGGACTGAGGTTCCTTGACCCTTAACTTCCACCTTTAAGCAACTCATCCTTTCTGAAAGGGTAAAAGAAGGTGGGGGCGCATACCTCGTTTCGGGAGGCAGCAGCACGATGAAGAGGGGTCAGCCACAGTGTGTCCTTAGCATTGACATTAGCACCTGTGGGGATATAATTTCCTATTTTGATGGAAGGTGAGGAGGGGGTATGAAGGAAGCCAGTAATCAGGCCAGGAAATCTGAATGGAGCTGGAGCCTTGCCTGGACCAAGCCCGGGAGAGCAATCCTTGAATATCAAAAAAGACTCCTCCCCTTCCTTCCCTCCCTATGTGCCACACCTTCCAGCTCCCCACTTTCACCTGACATCAGTAGCAACTGGAGGATGGGGACATCGCCTACGTAGGCAGCAGCATGCAATGGAGTTCGCCTCTCTTGGTCCTAGGAAGGCAAAAAAGAGGAGGGACTGTGGGCGCGGGGTGAGGGGGCTATGAAGCACCCCAGCCCAAGCCTCAGAGCTCCAGGCACTTCCCCACAACCTCTTCCCATAGTTTCTGCAGGGTCCTAAGTCCCAGTACTGGGAGTCAAAGGCAAGCACCTAGGGAGGGTGGAGTCAGGGCCAATGGGCTGAGAAGCCGGCTCCTTTTTCCAGGAGGGGTGGGGGCGCTGCAGACTCCGGAGGTTCAGAAGAGAACAACGTTCCTGGGCATCCCCAGCCCAAGTGATCTGGGCTGCAAGCCTGACCTGCTCTCCATCCCCAAATGCAGAGTAGGCTTTCACTCCAGGATGGAAAGAACTGCGGCCTCATCTGAGCAGAGGAGACACGGAGCCGCCCCACCGGTGGGGAGGGGTCCAGAACACGGGAGCCAGGATTCCGGTCTCGCCATCCTCCCTGCTCCCAACTCACCAGCACATTGATGTTCTCCTTCTGCGAGAGTAGGGAACGCACTTCCTCCACATCTCGGCTAAAGATGGCCTGGACCAGGGGCGGCTGCAGGGAGAACCGGCAATCTGAGAGCGGGCTGGAGCCGGAGCGGAACCGGTGTGGGGGTGGGGGTGGGGGAGC
>NW_012108641.1:468183-469274 GCF_000951045.1 Mandrillus leucophaeus
CCCGAACTCACGCGCCGGCTCCCCGGCTCCCGCAGCTGGCTGCGCCAGTCTGGCGGCCCAAGGGGTTCCTCACAAGATCCTAGCGGAAACCTGGGCCTTGGTCCCGCGGTGCTTCCCAAACTGAGGACCGAACGGCGGGCCAGATCTCACCCAGCCCACAATGCTCCCGCCCGAGCTAACTCCTCCCGTCAGCGATTCCACACCCCGAAATCCCCCACAGACTAGGGGGAACTGGCGGGTGGAGAACTGGGAATTATGTACGGCAATATCCCCAGAGGGAGGCAAAGCGTGTATCTCCACTGGCGGATGCGTGAGTTCGGTAGAGAAGAAATAGCAAAAGTGCTCAAAATGCAGAGAAACCCCAAGGAGGATTCTACTGCAGAAAACACCCACAAAGAGGCCATGACAACTGGCAACTGGAAAAGGCCGCCAAGACCAACAGAAGGGACATTTTCCAGCTCCTTACTGATTCCATTGCAAGGTTAAAGTGGAAAACACTCAACAATTTCTTCCCAGAACAGCATGTGGCGCTTCCCCTCCTCCAATGGAGAGGCCAGAAAGCCGTCAATTAGAGAAGAAATGAATGGAAGTCATCTCAACCCAGAATTGGAAAAAGGAGGAAGACGAAAAGTGAGTTGAAAAATTGATACAATTTCTGAAAGGTGATCCAGGGTCCTGTTCAGAGTTTCACAACTCAATACACATTGAAGAGAACACATAATGGACGAAGTGCAGCATGCTGGCGTCTTGTCAAGGCTTTATATATAAAGGTCCTCCCTTGCGGGGAGAGGAAAAAAATTTAAAAATAAAAATACATTTTATTTTATTTTGTTTTTTGAGACGGAGTTTCACTCTCGTTGCCCGGCCTGAAGTGCAGTGGCATGATCTCGGCTCACTGCAACATCCACCTCCCGGGTTCAAGTGATTATCCTGTCTCAGCCTTCCCAGTAGCCGAGACTACAGGCGCCCACCACCCTGCCTGGCTAATTTTTGTTTTTTTGTTTTTTGTTTTTTTTTGAGACGGAGTCTGGCTCTGTCGCCCAGGCTGGAGTGCAGTGGCCGGATCTCAGCTCACTGCAAGCTCCGCCTCC
>NW_012108641.1:470714-473354 GCF_000951045.1 Mandrillus leucophaeus
TAGCCAGGATGGTCTCAATCTCCTAACCTCGTGATCCGCTCACCTCAGCCTCCCAAAGTGCTGGGATTACAGGTGTGAGCCACTGCACCCAGTCTCATTTTCACCATTTTTTTTTTTTTTTGAAACAGGGTCTCACTCTGTCACCTAGGCTGGAGTCTGTCGCCAAGGCTGGAGTGCAGTGGCTTGATGTCAGCTCACTGCAACCTCAGCCTCCTGAATAGCTAGGACCACAGGTGCACACCACCACACCTGGCTACTGATTTTTGTTTTTGTTTTTGTTTTGTTTTGTTTTTTTTGAGATGGAGTCTTGCTCTGTCGCCCAGGCTGGAGTGCAGTGGTGTGATCTCAGCTCACTGCAGCCTCAACCTCCTGGGCTCAGGTGATCCTGCCTCAGCTGCAGGAGTAACTGGGATTACAGGTGGGCACCATCATGCCGCGCTAATTTTTGTAGAGACAGGGTTTCGCCATGTTGCCCAGGCTAGTCCCAAACTTCTGAGCTCAGGTGATCTGCCCACCTTGGCCTTCCAAAATGCTGGTATTATAGGTGTGACCCACCACGCCTGGCCATAAAGTGGATTTTAAACTCCTTGTAAGCCAGAGTCAGAGTCTTCTCTAACATGGACTTTAAATTTTTTTTTTTTTAATGAAAAAAAATTATTTTGAGCTTTCCGAAGGAAAAGGTATTGTTTTTTTTAAGCTCCAGAATATCAGTATAGAGAAACAGGCATTTAATATTTGATGATTGATGATGATGATGAAGCAGCAGCAGAAACCAAAGGTAGCAAAGGATCAAATGGGTATGGGTGTTGGGACTTGGCTATTGGGTATTATGGGCCTTCCAGGAAGGGCTAAACTAGGATATGGCCCAGAGGATGAGAAGGAGGGGCATACATGGTATCCATTGCCCAAAATAACTCTTGGTAACCTGAGGAATTGGAGTCAGGGATTGAGCTGGGGTCACGTGCCTGGGTCTGGCTAGGGGATGAAGGTGAACAAGAGATGTTGCCAGCCTGGTTCTCTGGGAAACTAGAGGGAGGAGGAAGGGCTAGAAGAGTTATTTTTAATATTATATAGAGCACTGAAAGAGGATTTCCCAGTAGGGAAAAAAAGGATTTGATGTAGGGAACACTGATACTATCAGGGCTCAGGGAGATACACAGGGTATGGGAGGAGGAGGCCAGAAGTGGTGTTAAAACCCTCTTATATGGACAGTCCTTCAGGATTGAACTACTGCATTCATATTTGGGTAACTCTAGACAGATGGCTACCTATTTTTAAGCCTCAGTTTTCCTTCTTCTGACAAATGTGAGGACTAAATGTGAGGACTCATCTGATGTACAGCCCTGTACTAACTGGTTGGGAGGTCAAAAATTAGAAGTAATGGTGTCTCTTTATGAGGAGCTTATAACTTAGTAGATGAACATACATATACATGTTAAACAACTACAGAATATACGATACATGCTAGATTACATGGCAGTATGTGTTCAGAGTAATGTTGAAGGAAGGGTTCAGTCAACGGGGTCTTCCTGGAGGAGATGTGTCTTGAGTCAGTACTTGAAGGAAGTTATTGATGTAGAATGGTGGAGACATGGGAGGAAATTGGTTGTTTCAAGCATAGGGACTAAACTAGGAAAGTTTAAATGGCAGTGATTAGTTAAACTAATTAGTAGGGGATAGCAAGCAAATTGGCTTGGCAGGCCTATTGGACCTTGGAGATTCTGTAGCAGTCAACTTGGTTAAAGCAGAGTGATAATGAGGTCACAGTTCAGTTATGCATCCCAGTTAATTTCTGTCTTTTAACCAACCAGATCCTTACTCCTCATTCAAAGCAGCTGTCTCATATGTATAAGCCCTTAGTCAGAGTGGGGTGGGGCTGGACACAAGAGTGGGATTATAAAGAGTAAATCTGTCCTTTAAGGTCATGTGCCCATCAGTCCAGGCATGGTGGCTCACGCCTGTAATCCCAGCACTTTGGAAAGCCAACATGGACATATTGCTTGAGTTCAGGAGTTCGAGACCAACCTGGGCAAGATGATGAAACTCTGTCTCTACCAAAAATGTGGTAGTGTGCTCCTGTGGTCGCAGCTATTTGGGAGGCTGAGGTGAGAAGATCACTTGAGCCTGGGAGGCAGAGGTTGCATGAGCCGAGATCACACCAATGCACTCCAATCTGGGTGACAGAGTGAGACCCCCGTCTCAAAACTTAAATAGATAAATAATAAAACATATTCATTTGGTCAATAATTATTTTGAATTGGTAGTACTAACTGCTATGGAGGCAGAAGAGTTTATATAAAATGGGTTTTGGTGATCACCCAATGGCCCTTGCTTACTTGAAATCCAGAGAATATGGGCTCAAACTTTTTTTTTTTGAGACAGAGTTTTGCTCTTGTTGCCCAGGCTGGAGTGCAATGGCACCATCTAGGCTCACTGCAACCTCCACCTCCGGGGTGCAAGCAATTATCCTACCTCAGCCTCCCAAGTAGCTGGGATTACAGGCATGTGCCACCACGCCTGGCTAATTTTGTATTTTTAGTAGAGACAGGGTTTCTCCATATTGGTCAGGCTGTCTTGAACTCCCAACCTCAGGTGATTCAACTGCTTGGCCTCCCAAAGTGCTGAAATTGCAGGTGTCAG
>NW_012108641.1:473404-484148 GCF_000951045.1 Mandrillus leucophaeus
TGTTTTTTCTCTTTTTTTTTTTTTTTGAGACAGAGTCTCCATCTGTCACCCAGGTTGGAGTGCAGTGGCACGATCTCCACTCACTGCAACCTCTGCCTCCTGGGCTCAAGTGATTCTCTGCCACAGCCTCCCGAGTAGCTGGGACTATAGGTGCGCACCACCACATCTGGCTTTGTTTTTTTTTTTTTTGTATTTTTTGTAGAAATGGGGTTTTGCCACGTTGCCAGGATGGTTTTGATCTCCTGACCTCATGATCCGCCCGCCTCGGCCTCCCAAAGTGCTGGGATTACAGGCCTGAGCCACCGCGCCAGGCCCAAGAACCACCCTCTTTCTAGACCAGATGTCTGTTCCACATTAATTAGAACAGCATTGCAACACAGTCTTTTTTTTTTTTTTTTTTTTTTGAGACAGTGTCTCACTCCCATCACACAAACTGGAGTGCAGTGGTGCAATCATGGCTCACTGCAGCCTCAACCTCCTGGGCCCAGGTGATCCAACTCAGACTCCCAAGTAGCTGGGATTACAGGCATATACCACCATGCCTGGCTAATTTTTTTTGTATTTTTTGTAGAGACAAGGTTTCACCATATTGCCCAGACTGGTCTCAAACTCCTGGGCTCAGGTGATGCACCCACCTGTGCCTTCCAAAGTGCTGGGATTACAGGTATGAGCCACCATGCCTGGCTGCAACACAGTCTTATTTACTTTATCCCCTGTCCCTCCACATAAGCACCACACAAAACGCTTCTCAGGGAAAGCTTTCCTGAAAGTGGAGAGCTTGACTGAAGATTTAGCAAGCAAGCAGAGGAAAGGTTTGTACTGTAATAGCATGAATTTCTTGAAATTCAACAGCAGGCACCACCATTCTTTTGCACCCACCTAATTCTAGTCTCTCTTTTGTTTTTGGAGAAACAAGGGTCTCTATGTTGCCCAGGCTGGTCTTGGACTCCTGGCCTCAAGTGATCCTCCTACCTCAGCCTCCCGAAGTGCTGGGATTACAGGCATGAGCCACTGTACCTAGCCCAGTCTCTTTCTAATTGTTGATTTCTTTCTTCTTCTCCTTTTTTCTTTTATTCACCTGACTTTTATTAAGAGCATTTTTTCTCTTTCTTTTGTCTTCCCCTTCCCTCCCCTCCCCTCCCCTCCCCTTCTCTCTCTCTCTCTGTCTCTCTCTCTTTCTTTCTCTCATGAAGTCTTGCTTTGTTGCTCAGGCTGGAGTGCAGTGGCACAATCTCAGCTCACTCCAACTTCCGCCTCCTGGGTTCAAACAATTCTCCTGCCCAACCTCCCGAGTAGCTGGGATTAAAAGCGCTCGCCACCACGCTTGGCTAATTTTTGTATTTTTAGTAGAGATAAGGTCTCACTATGTTGACCAGGCTGGTCTCGAACTCCTGACCTCAAGTGATCTGCCTGCTTCAGCCTCCCAAAGTGCTGGGATTACAGGAGTGAGCCACCGTGCTCACCCAAGAGTATTTTTTTTTTCTTCTTGAATCATGAAAAGCAGTATAGTGATATTTACTTGCCTGGGTTTCTGTCCATGAGGTCTCACTCTTCATCAAATGCACACTTTTCAGACAAAGATGGTTCTCTGTCCTAAGAATATCTGGTTCTTCCTACCTTGACTTCTTTCTATAAATATTAAAGGTGAAAACTATGCAGCCTTAGCTCAGAGCTTGGAATGTTAATCTCCTTTCCCAAAAATGTAGAACACAGCACTAACCACTTGTGGACGCTACAAAGATGAACAGTGCTTCTAACTATAAACAAGGCCGAATATGATAAAGGCTCTGTGATGGTTAATAGTGAGTGTCAACTTGATTGGTTTGAAGGATGCAAAGTGTTGTTCCTGGGTGTCTGTGACAGTGTTGCCAAAGGAGATTAACATTTAAGTCAGTGGACTGGAAGAAGCTGACCCAGCCTCAATGGTGGGCACCATCCAAGCCGCTGCCAGCGACGCTAGAAAAAGTAGGCAGGGCTGGGCACGGTGGCTCACACCTGTAATCCCAGCACTTTGGGAAGTTGAGGCGGGTGGATCACCTGAGGTCAGGAGTTCAAGACCAGCCCGGCCAACATGGCGAAACCCCATCTCTACTAAAAATACAAAAATTAGCTGGGCATGGCGGCGCATGCTTGTAATCCCAGGTACTGGGGCGGGGGCAAGGCTGGGGTAGGTGGTGAGGCATGAGGATCGCTTGAACCTGGGAGGTGGAGGTTGCAGTGAGCCGTGATCATGCCACTGCACTCCAGCCTGGGCAAAAGAGCGAGACTGCGTCTCAAATAAATAAATAAATAAAAGTAAAAGTAGGGGGAAGAAGCTGACTTGCTGACTCTTCAGGCCTTCATCTTTCTCCCGTGCCGGATGCTTCCTGCCCTCGAACATCAGACTCCAAGTTCTTCAGCTTTTGGACTCTTGGACTTACACCAGTGGTTTGCCAGGGGCTCTCAGGGCTTTGGCCACAGACTGAAAGCTGCACTGCCGGCTTCCCTGCTTTTGAGGTTTTAGGACTTGGACTGATCCACCACTGGCTTCTTTGGTCCTCAACTTGCAGACGGCCTAATGTGAGACTTTACCTTGTGATCCTGAGGCAATTCTCCTTAATAAACTCCCTTTCATATATACATTTATCCTATTCATTCTGCCCCCCTAGAGAACCTAAGGCTCTAAGAGCGGCGTTCAGAGGATCTACAGATATCTGCTGTAGACACGCCCACGAAGTCGCCTCTGTGCCTACGTATCGGGTCCTGTGACCACAGGCGACCTCAGTCCCCTGAACCATCTTTGCACTTCTCAAACGCACACCCTAGCGCCCTTTCTCGCCAGAGGTATGAACTACATCTCCCGACAGGCGGCGTTGTCCCCTTCCTTCCTCTCCCAGGCCCGAGCCATGGCAACAGCGTGACGTGGGGGTACCGAGAGCTGCGGGAGCAGCGATCCCGGCTTCAGTTCTAGCCTACCCGGCAGCCTACACGGGAGCAAGGCGAGAGGTGCTGCCGCCTCCCGTCGCCCCTGCGCTCGGAGGCCCCCAACCAGCCAGGCGGCTGCCTCTTGCTGCTCCTCCTTTGGAGTGAGGAGGGCGCAGCCGGTGTCAGAACTTAGAGGGGCGGGCAGGGTCGCGCGCACATCAGACTCCAAGTTCTTCAGCTTTTGGACTCTTGGACTTACACCAGTGGTTTGCCAGGGGCTCTCAGGGCTTTGGCCACAGACTGAAAGCTGCACTGCCGGCTTCCCTGCTTTTGAGGTTTTAGGACTTGGACTGATCCACCACTGGCTTCTTTGGTCCTCAACTTGCAGACGGCCTAATGTGAGACTTTACCTTGTGATCCTGAGGCAATTCTCCTTAATAAACTCCCTTTCATATATACATTTATCCTATTCATTCTGCCCCCCTAGAGAACCTAAGGCTCTAAGAGCGGCGTTCAGAGGATCTACAGATATCTGCTGTAGACACGCCCACGAAGTCGCCTCTGTGCCTACGTATCGGGTCCTGTGACCACAGGCGACCTCAGTCCCCTGAACCATCTTTGCACTTCTCAAACGCACACCCTAGCGCCCTTTCTCGCCAGAGGTATGAACTACATCTCCCGACAGGCGGCGTTGTCCCCTTCCTTCCTCTCCCAGGCCCGAGCCATGGCAACAGCGTGACGTGGGGGTACCGAGAGCTGCGGGAGCAGCGATCCCGGCTTCAGTTCTAGCCTACCCGGCAGCCTACACGGGAGCAAGGCGAGAGGTGCTGCCGCCTCCCGTCGCCCCTGCGCTCGGAGGCCCCCAACCAGCCAGGCGGCTGCCTCTTGCTGCTCCTCCTTTGGAGTGAGGAGGGCGCAGCCGGTGTCAGAACTTAGAGGGGCGGGCAGGGTCGCGCGCATGGCCTGGGCGGGCTCGCGGCGGGTCCCGGCTGGGACGCGCGCAGCAGCCGAGCGCTGCTGCCGGCTCTCCCTCCGCCCGGGCACGCGCCCGGCCCCGCCCCCAGGCCCTCTGCCGCCGCCGCCGCGACCAATGAGGTGAGAGGGAGGTGCGGGCGATCGCGGCTGAGGGCACCGGGTCGCTGCGGACCCCGGGGTTCCGCGGTGGAGGGGTGCTATACTGGGATGCAGGCGCAGCGGGGACTGGCAGCAATCATGCCCTGGGAGCTAATGTAGAGCTTTGGAGAATGCTTTTGCAAGTTGTACGAGAAGGGAAGTCCTCGGGGTGAGTGTCCAACCTCTTCTTGGCCCTTGCGGGCGCCCTGGGGTCCCCGGGGACTGTGATGCTTCCTTAGAGTCTTAGCTTTCAGCAGTAGCGTAGGCCCAGTCAAAAGCAACTAGCACTTCCCACACACCCCGCTTTTTCTCATCCTCCTCCACCCCGCCCCCAGCCCTGTCCTTAGCTGCCCTCGACCTTTTGCACTCGTGACTCCCTGGCCAGAGAGAGCCTAGCGGGCTGCAGCAGGTGCTGGGGGGAAAGCTTGTCTGGACGACCTTCGTCTGGGATGCACTATTCTTCCCCTTCACCTAGAAATGATAGAGGATTACAAAGAACTATAAGGTTGGCTCCTCTTTCCTTTGGTCTTAGGTTTCTGACCTCCTGCAGCCTCCTCTTGCCTCGGGCCGCCCAGATCTTGGCGGCTGAGGCTGGCTTACCGTGGAGCCGTTCCTTCATGGGATTTGCTGCCCCCTTCACCAACAAGCGAAAGGCTTACTCGGAGCGTAGAATCATGGGGTAAGCATTCTCTGCCCTGCATCCTTCCACTTCCCCTTTCCCTCCAAATAACCATGTCCAGGCAAGAATGTCAGGGTATCATCAGTGGGCAAGATTCATCTCTAGCCATCCCCCTCCCCAGCTACAATACTGACCCTCAATCCTCCTCTGCCACCCTCCCGACCTTAATTTCTCCCTTCTTGGTTGCTGTGCATGTGCTTAAGTGAAATGAAACTAGGGTTGGACTATACTTTAAGACAACAGGGCGTAGCTGGGTGCGGTGGCTCACATCTGTAATCCCAGCACTTTGGGAGGCTGAGGTGGCCAATTGTTTGAGATCAGGAGTTCGAGACCAGCCTGGCCAACATAGTGAAACCCTGTCTCCACTGAAAAAAAAAAAATATAAAAATCAGCCTGGCACGGTGGTGGGTGCCTGTAATCCCAGCTACTTGGAAGGCTGAGGCAGGAGAATCGCTTGAACCTGGGAGGTAGAGGTTGCAGTGAGCTGAGATTGTACCACTGCACTCCAGCCTGGGCGACAGAGCAAGACTGTCTCAAAAAACAAAACAAACAAAAAACAGGGTGTTTTCTGGTGACCATTTAACATTTTTTATGGGTACATAGTATGTGTAAATATTTGCAGCGTAACCTTTTAAATATATTTTGAGCATAATAGCTAACTTATCGAGCACTTGCTACATGCTAGCAGCTTGACTTAGATATTTTACATAGATTTTTCTCATTTAATCCTCACAATAAACCTATAAATCAGGTGAGAAAATGGAGACACAGGTAATTTACCTAAGGCTACATTGTTAAAAAATTGTTAGAATTGGGATCTGATCCTTGTGTGATCACCAGTAAAATTGACAGCCTCTCTGTTTTCCCTAGATGGTCCCTCTTAAAATCAAAATAATGAATGCAAAAGCATTCTGTAAACTGCAAAATATAAGGTAACGATATCATAAGGATTTGCACATTTGCTTTTGGGAAGTTATTCATCCAGGCTTATTTGGGATCTCTAGTTACTGAAGGTGCATGGTTAGTGGGCAAAGGTATAAATTAGAGGCCTACAGCAAGGAGGAACCTGACCCAGCTGGCAGCTCCTTGGCCTGTGATTCTTCTTCTCCTAGGTACTCAATGCAGGAGATGTATGAAGTGGTGTCCAATGTCCAGGAGTATCGTGAGTTTGTGCCCTGGTGTAAGAAGTCTCTAGTGGTATCCAGCCGTAAGGGTCACTTGAAAGCCCAGCTGGAGGTTGGCTTTCCACCTGTCATGGAACGTTACACCTCTGCAGTTTCCATGGTCAAACCTCACATGGTCAAGGTGAGGCCTGTATGAGAGGGATGGACTGGATTTTTTGTTTTTAGCAGTTTCATATTAAAGTGCTATTTTGGCCTTCCTTGTGATGATTTTATCTCCATGTGTCAAGTATTTCCCTAATATCAGAAAGAAGGAAAATGGCTTTCCTTTATATTGTATCCTATACTTAGTAATGTTATTTAACTACCTGATTATCCTATTCTAGGCTGTTTGTACTGATGGCAAGCTCTTCAACCACTTAGAGACCATTTGGCGATTCAGCCCTGGTATTCCTGCCTATCCTCGAACCTGCACTGTGGACTTTTCGGTGAGTCAGGAGGTTGTGTAGCAGAGGACTAGGACTGGGTATGGGGAAGGGCTGGGGTACTGTGACAGGGTTATTTATTTATCTATTTGAGATGAAGTCTTGCTCTGTCGCCCAGGCTGGAATGCAATGGCACGATCTCGGCTCACTGCAACCTCCACCTCCCGGGTTCAAGCGATTTTACTGCCTCAGCCTCCCAAGTAGCTGAGACTACAGGCACCTGCCACCAAGCCCAACTAAGTTTTGTATTTTTAATAGAGACAAGGTTTCACCATTTTGGCCAGGCTGCTCTCGAACTCCTGGCCTCAGGTGATCCGTCCGCCTTGGCCTCCCAAAGTGCTGGGATTACAGGCGTGAGCCACTGCACCAACCTGACAGGGTTATTCTTTTAAGTATAGCTAGCATTTCCCAAGTTAGTTAGTTTCCACAGGTCTGAGCTTGTGTCAGACTTGTATTCTGTGCTCAGTCCCAAGTTAGGGCTCTTAAGGGGATCCAAAGAACTAGATGGAAAGGGGGAGAAAAGGCACTAAGGAACAGTAACCCCCCTTGCATTTGGCCAGGGACTATCCAACATTGTCTGGAAGTTTCTGACTGTCTCTTACCCGTCCCCAGATTTCCTTTGAATTTCGTTCTCTGCTGCACTCCCAGCTGGCCACCATGTTTTTTGATGAGGTTGTCAAACAGAATGTTGCTGCCTTTGAGCGTCGGGCAGCCACCAAGTTTGGTCCAGAAACAGCCATCCCCCGTGAACTGATGTTCCATGAAGTGCACCAGACTTGAGGCACGGGATTGTTCCCTGACCTCCCTTCTACCCCACTTCCCTTCGCAATTCTCTTATTTATTTGGTTTGGCTCCTGCTCCAATTTGAAAGGAGTCTGTGTTCATAATACTGTTTCTCCTCTCAATTCCCCAGAAATTGGGTTCTATGCTGGCTGGAAATGTTAGGGGAAAGAGAAGGCAAAGGATGTGGAAATGAGAGGTGCTTAGGAAAGGGTCAGGCCCATTGAAGGAGCACCATATGCCTGCAGCCTTTTCACTACGAATTAGAATAAGGACTATGTGGTTGTCTCTGGGCCTTATCAAGACACCTTAGTGTCTGACCAGGGGAAGACAGTAACTTTTCTAAGGATTGAATAAATTGAGCTTTTCTTCTGGCACAGAGGTACTGAGTGGTAAGGAACTTTTATCCTGCCTGAGATTCCTCAGGAGAAAAGGCAACCTGCCTCCAGCCTGAGATACATAAAGCCTCATTTTAAGACTGTAAGTCCATGCTGCCTGGCTACTAGAGAGCAAGGGGCTTTCTTACCATCAGTGCTGAGGAGAGAAGTACTGAACGGAAACGGAGTTGTCTTTGTACTCTTGAGTTGTACCTTATTCTTCCACTTGGCCTGAGTTTTTATAAAATTTCAATAAATTGTAACAGTGTGAATTTGGCTTTATTATATTGTTTCTTGGGGCAATAATGTAGATATAATAGAGTAGAAGGAAGTTATGGCTTCTTTTCCTGGGGGAGTGAAGGTGTAAGAAGGCCTCTTGGACACAGTGTCCCTGCTAACTATAGTAGCACATTCTACAAGCCAGGACCTAGTACCCACCCCCTTGCCTATTTATAGACTTTTTCAGAAGGTCAGTTGCAGCAGGGATCTCAGGACAGAATCATCTGGTCTCGGACCTCCCATATATGTGATGCCCTCAGGACCACCTCTTGTTATTTTTGGGACCTCCTTCAGGGAAGCTGTAAAGAACAGGCACGCCAAGAAGTACCAGAGCCCTCTAGTGGCTCTGGTCCTGAGGTAGCAGTACTAGCCCATTCGTCCATGGTACAGTTTGTTCCTTTCTCAGTGGGCTAGACCAGTTCTTGGATTAGTCACATAAGCAATTGAGAGTCTCAGCTATAGCCCTTGAGTATGTTACCTTAGACAAAATTAGCAAAGTTAGGGGCTAAACATCAAGGACTTCCTAACCTTGAGGAAGGACAGAAACCTTTGGAAATCTCTCAG
The DNA here is from genome assembly GCF_000951045.1 of Mandrillus leucophaeus. NCBI lineage: Eukaryota > Metazoa > Chordata > Mammalia > Primates > Cercopithecidae > Mandrillus > Mandrillus leucophaeus. The sequence goes on from NW_012108641.1 coordinate 481,707, forward strand.
GGAGGCTTTCCTCTGGTTAAGGTAAAAGAGTCAAACCTGCCTAAAGATAAATGGATACAGATTACTTATAACCCACTAAGTTCAGAATCTTGCTAGCTAGATTCTTTACCTCATAATAAAGATTCTTCCAGGCCTTATTTAATAGTAGGCTCAAGCATTGTTAATAAAAACATTTATTTTGCATTTTATACAGAACAACCTGAAGTTTGCATCATGACTTGACATTTACCCAGGGGTTTACAGTGTGTCCAACTCAACAGTGTGGTTCTGGGACTGGGTATCCACACAAACACAGGCAGGAGTTTGGAGGAAAGATGGGGGCACAGCAGGAGTGTATCTCAATCCTTTCTCAAAGAAGAGGAAGTAGAGCATTCTGAGTTGCTGAAAACCTGTGCAAATGGGGCTTCTAAAACAAACATTGTACTGTGAGCTCTCAGGGAAAGGGAGGAAAAGGATATTGATAAATAAGGAGGCATTTTCTTGAGGCAGGGGACGAGGAGGGAGGTTTACTATTTTTAATGCCCTCAGCCCCAGTACCTGATAATCAGAGGAGACCATGTCCAATCTTGAATCAATTATCTGTTCAAAAAGAGGTGCTAATACCCTAGGGACAAGACCCTGAAAATATCATGCTGGTCATTCCTGAGTCCCTGTTCTATGCCACACAGCATGTTAAAAGACGGGGGTTGGTGGCGGGTGGGGAGATCAGAGGATAGTGGCTTGTATTCTATGGAAGTAAAAAACTTAGTTCACATTAAGCACTGATAAAACCCAATGACTGGGCCCACAGATCTGAGAGGTCTCTAGCAGGGACCAAGAGGGGTGGTCCAGAACATCCTCAGCCTGAGGTGCAACAGGTGTAGAAAGTCTGGGAGGAGGAGGTGAGTATTAAAGTAATGGGAAACAGAACACTCCCAGACCTTAATTGGATAGTTTTTTAAAAAAGAAATCAAACATTGGGTGCCAGTCACAACAAATGCCATGCCTTTATGGTCACTTGATAGTATAAAAAAATTGCCAAAGCATGTCCAGCTAACCAACAGATCTTGCTAGAAAGTGTTTGTGTGTATGGGAGAGTGCCAAGGGGCTTGGTACAGCTGACTATCCAACACGATTCCTATGGAAACAGAAGGGGCAGAGTCCTGGTTTGCTGGCTTATTGAGGGCTTGGCAGAGAAGAAGCTAAAGCTCCGAAGTGACTGCAGGTTCTCTGCAACTGGCTTTGACCCATGGAAACAGGAGGCAGATTCTCACTCTAGAGATAGTGAGGGGGCCAAACCTACTCATACCACAGGCATTAGTCCTCGTCATCCTCCAGGACCACCCCTGTGATGGGCAACTCATACCAGGCAGGGGAAGGGAGCTGATTAGGGAAGAAGGGATCATTTTTCATCTTTTAAAGTCTTAATTTATATTTTAACCTCAAACATATTATCAGTGCCTCAGATATAATTTAATCTTATGTCTTTAAAGGCCCCCTGAAACAAAAGTATACTTTTTATTTAGGCTTCCTCACTTTCTGGTAGTCACTTTCCCCCAGTCTCCAGTTTTACCCTGACTTAGAGTCCACAAACTTCATCAGACCCTCTGTACTCATGGACTTGGGCCTTTCTAGAGGGAAGCCTAAGGCTCGGCTCCAGATGAGCTGTGCCAGTACACCCAATGCTCGTGACACCCCAAACAGGACCGTGTAGTAATTCATCTCCGTCATGCCATAATACTGTAAGGTAGAAGAGAAAAAGGGTTTCAGGCAGAGGCAGAGGCAGTGGCATGTACGAGTCCTGGGTGATAGAAACCTTAAAAGCTCAATTTTCTGTTTTTCTCCAAGGACTTAGCCCAGTCAACCTTAAATAGAAATGACACTGAGAAAAGTATAGCAATTGGGATTCTGAAAACAGAGCAACCCCAACCCTCGACCCTGTCATAGTCAACTTTATCAAAATGCTCTGTGAAGGAAGTCCTTGCTCTGACTAGGAGTTAACTGACTTTGTTCATGGCAGATGACAATAGGGTTTGGTACAAATTAGAGGGAAAAGAGGGAAAGGAGGACTTACCTGGAGCAGCACCCCACTGTGAGCATCTACATTGGGCCAAGGATTCTTGGCTTTACCCTGCTCTAAGAGGACATTGGGCACAATCTTGTATAGCTGAGCAACCAACTTAAACATGGGGTCATTAGGCAGGTGTTTCAGAGCAAACTCTCGCTGACAGGTATATCGTGGATCAGTCTTCCTCAGTACCGCATGGCCATAGCCTGGAACAACCTGTAAAGAGTGGGGAAAAAAGATAGTATTCTCAGTAGAAATTCTTTTATTTTTTGAGACAGGATCTCACTCCTCTGTCACCCAGGCTGAAGTGCAATGGCATGATCACATCTCATGACAGCCTCGACCTCCCATGCTCAGGCAATCCTCCCACTTCAGCCTCCAGAGTAGCTGGGACC
>NW_012108641.1:484555-497332 GCF_000951045.1 Mandrillus leucophaeus
TTAAAAAAAAAAAAAAAAAAAAAGATAGGGTCTATGTTGCTCAGGCTGGTCTCAAACTCCTGGGCTCAAGCAATTCACCCACCCTGGACTCCCAAAGTGCTGAGATTATAAGCGTGAGCCACCACACTCGACCTATTTAAAATCTTTTTTTAGAGACAGGGTCTTGCTATGTTGTCCTGGCTGGAGTGCAGTGGCTATTCACAGGAGTGATCTTAGCACACTTCAGACTTGAACTCCTGGCCTCAAGCAATCCTCTTGCCTCAGCCTCCCAAGTAGGCGGGACTACCGGTGCATGCCATTGTGCCCAACCAGAAATTCTGTTCTAAATTCTTCAAAGTAGATAAATGAAAAAAAAAAAAAATCTCTAATTTAGGGACCTCTTTCATTCTTTTCTTCTTAATTCTTCCAAACTGCAGAACTTGGGTCTTGGTTTCTTTCCTAGTCATTAAGCATCTCTGCTTACCCGTCCCGAGTTGAGTGTGTTCCAGATGTAGTCTCGTAACTTCTCATCTGACACATCTTTGCCAACTTCCTTCTGCAGCTGTGTTAACCAGACAAGCACTTCCTATGGGTAAGGTTTGGGAAAAAAGGGCATGTTAATACATATGCCAGGAGACAATGCCAAGATCAGAAACAAAGCATGGGGTAAGGAAAACATGTAGCAGGAAAATAAAAAAGAATAGTCTTACCTGATTTGCCAGTCCATGGAGAGGCCCTGCCAGCCCGTTCATGGCTGCTGCAAAGGACAGGTAAGGGTCTGAAAGGGCACTGCCCACCAAGTGGCTGGTATGGGCACTTACATTGCCACCCTCATGGTCACTGTGGGGAAGTAAGAAGGGAGAGCCAAGGGGAGAAAGAAGGGGCAGATTATGGAAACCTTGCTGTTCTCTTATTTGCCACTTACTAGCCTAGTTACGGGCTCATGCCAGCCTATAGCCAGTCAGTTACACCTAAGCTCTTATAAAAGACATCCTAATCTTGGCCAGGTGCGGTGGCCCACGCCTATAATCCTAGCACTTTGGGAGGCCGAGGCGGGCAGATCAAGAGTTCAAGAGATCAAGACCATCCTGGCCAACATGGTGAAACCCCGTCTCTGCTAAAAATACAAAAATTAGCTGGGCATCATGGCACACACCTGTAGTCCCAGCTACTTGGGAGGCTGAGGCAGGAGAATCACTTGAACCTGGAGGTGGAGGTTGCAGTGAGCCAAGATTGCACCACTGCACTCCAACCTGGCGACAAAGCAAGATTCCACCTCAAAAACAACAACAACAACAACAACAACAACAAACATCCTAATCTCATTACCAGCTTTTGTTCACTCATCCAGAGCTGGAGAGGTTACTGGCTGATGATGCCTGTATGCTCTGCTCCATGACTCCAACCTAGGTTTAATAGCAATGGCCCGAAGAGGGAGCTCCTGGAAAGCCGAAGGACTATCTAATGTGAGCAGCTAGTACCTTTTCCCAGCCAGAAGCACCATCTTATTCTCAGCATGGTTATGGTAATTTCTTTAGGCCTCCTGACCTTTCTTACTAGACCCTTTTCTTGCCTTGTATCATCCTTTATGCCACATTTCTGTCTTCTTGCTGCCTATCATCTGTTCTCAGAAGATGAGAACATAAAGGAGCTTTTAAAAAAATTTCCCAGTTGAGGCTCCTAGCGGCTGTGGTTGCTGGGTCTAGCTTACCTGTGGATGGTGAGGTACAGACGCATGAGCTCAGTGAACTGAGAATCAGTATAGCCTAACATGTTGGTGAAATTGTGGGACCAGTCCAGATTAGAGTCAATGGCCCCAATACCGCTGCCTTCTCTGTAGAGATTTCGGTAGATCTTTGCTGCAATACAAGGTAGCTTTGCGATTAAATCCATAGAGTCTTCATAAATCAACTGACAGAAGAGGAGCAAGATGGAGAAAAAAAAAGGAATTATCAGCAAAGAAGAATTAGACAGGGATATTGTCTGTCCTCCATGAATTGGGGCTATTTGGGGTGATGGTCAGTTATATGATGGGTTGTTATATATTGAGTATGTCTGAAAGTAGAGAATAATCATAACCATTTAATTGAATAACTATTATGACCCAGGCACTAAGTGATTTGTAATACTATCTAGTGTACACTAAAACATTATTCCCAATGCTTACTACTACAAAGTATATAATGACTGCCGTTTTAAAGATGAGCAAACTAAGGCTCATAGTATTAGGTTAAATGCCAAAGTCAGGTTTGAACTCTGATACGGTTTTTTGAGATGGAGTTTCACTCTTGTTACCCGGGTTGGAGTGCAATGGCGCAATCTTAGCTCACTGCAACCTCCACCTCCCAAGTTCAAGTGATTCTCCTGCCTCAGCCTCCCAAGTAGCTGGGATTACAGGCATGTGCCACCACGCCCAGCTAATTTTGTATTTTTAGTAGAGACGGGGTTTCTCCATGTTGGTTAGGCTAGTCTAGAAACTCCTGAACTCAGGTGATCTGCCTCCCTTGGCCTCCCAAAGTGCTCGGATTACAGGTGTGAGCCACCATGCCTGGCCCTCTGATATGTTTAATCATGATCTTTTTCACTACACCATGACTTTACATTCACAGTGTTAAGACACTAGGTTTTATAGCCAGGTATGGCGGCTCACGCCTATAATGCCAGCACTTTGGAAGCCTGAGGCTCGCAGATCACTTAAGGTCAGGAGTTCAAGACCAGCCTGGCCAACATGGTGAAACCCTGTCTCTTCTAAAAATACAAAATATGAGCCAGGCGTGGTACGGGCAGGCACCTATAATCCAGCTACTCCAGAGACTGAGGCAGGAGAATTGCTTGAACCCGGGAGGTGGAAGTTGCAGTGAGCCGAGATCGCGCCACTGCACTTCAGCCTGGACCACAGAGCGAGACTGTCTCAAAAAAAAAAAAAAAAAAAAAGGCCAGGCACGGTGGCTTACGCCTGTAATCCCAGCACTTTGGGAGGCCAAGGCGAGCAGATTACGAGGTCAGGAGATCGAGACCATCCTGGCTAACACGGTGAAACCCCGTCTCTACTAAAAATACAAAAAATTAGCTGGGTGTGTTGGCAGGTGCCTGCAGTCCCAGCTACTCGGGAGGCTGAGCCAGGAGAATGGCCTGAACCTGGGAGGTGGAGCTTGCAGTGAGCAGAGATCGTGCCACTGCACTCCAGCCTGGGTGACAGAGCGAGACTCCATCTCAAAAGAAACAAAACAAAACAAAACAAAACAAAAAACCACTAGGTTTTAATAATGAATTCTATATTCCATCTTTCAAAGAAAATTCACTGTATGTGCCAAGGATCAAACAGTGATATTCAATTGTTATTTAATAACAAAGGCTTCCTTTTATTTTTTTTGGAGATGGAGTCTTGCTGTATCGCCCACGCTGGAGTGCAGTGGTGTGATCCTGGCTCACCACAACCTCCACTTCGCGGGTTCAAGCAATTCTCCTGCCTCAGCCTCCTGAGTAGCTGGGATTACAGGATGTGCCACTATGCCTGGCTTAATTTTGCATTTTTAGTAGAGGGGGGTTTCACCATGTTGGTCAGGCTAGTCTCACACTCCTGACCTCAGGTGATCCGCCCGCCTTGGCCCCTCAAAGTTCTGGGATTACAGGCGCGAGCCACCACGCCCGGTGAGGCTTCCATTCTTTAAGCACTTACTATGCAACAGGTACTGTGCTAGTTATATTATTTGCAGTATTACCTTTTCTGTTCTTACAATAATCCTGTAAGGTTACATATACCTCTTTTTATAGATGAGGAAATCGGGGCTTAGCTAAGTTACCTTGTACAAGGTCACCCATGTAGCCAAGAAGCATTACCTAGCTTACATTATTAACTCATATCACATTTAGTTTTTGAGACGGAGTCCTGCCCTGTCGCCCACGCTGGAGTCCAATGGCACGATCTCAGCTCACTGTAACCTTCACCTCCTGGGTTCAAGCAATTCTTGTGCCTTGGCCTTCTGAGTAGCTGGGATTACAGGTGTGCACCACCATGCCTGGCTAATTTTTTGTATCTTTAGTAGAGACAGGGTTTCACCATATTGGTGAGGCTGGTCTCGATCTCCTGACCTCAGGTGATCCACCGCACCCGACCCATGCCACTTTTTAAAAAGTTGATAAACAGGCCACGCACGGTGGCTCACGCCTGTAATCCCAGAACTTTGGGAGGCTGAGGCGTGCGGATCATGAGGTCAACAGATCGAGATCATCCTGGCCAACAAGGCAAAACTCTGTGTCTACTAAAAATACAAAAATTAGCTGGGCGTGGTGGTGTGCACCTGTAGTCCTAGCTACTCAGGAGGCCAAGGCAGGAAAATTGCTTGAACCCAGGAGGCGGAGGTTGCAGTATGCTGAGGTCATGCCACTGCACTGCAGCCTGAGCGACAGAGTGAGACTCCGTCTCAAAAAAAAAAGAAGTTGGTAAATAAAAAGCATATATTTTTGGTTTGTTTTATTTTGAGACAAAGTCTTTTGAGACAGAGTCTCGCTCTGTCACCCAGGCTGGAGTGCAGTGGTGCTATGTTGGCTCACTGCAACCTCTGCCTCCCAGGTTCAAGCGATTCTCCCACCTCAGCTTCCCGAGTAGTTGGGATTACAGGTGTGCACCACCACGCCCAACTAATTTTTGTATTTTTTTGTAGAGATGGGGTTTCGCCATGTTGGCCAGGCTGGTCTTGAACTCCTGACCTCAAGTGATCTGCCTGCCTTGGTCTCCCAAAGTGCTGGAATTACAAGCATGAGTCTCCACGCCTGGCCTACTAGCAAAACTTGATCTGTCAGCTACTTCAAAAATTTGATTAAATTCAACAGCTTAAGGTTACTTCACAATTAAACAGCTGGTTGCATCAGAGCAATCAATCTCCTTGTTCTGAGTGACCTTAAGTCAATTAGAGGCCTAGAAGCTAAACTCTTTCAACTCAAGAGATTATACTGTTCATCTAGAGTTAATGGAAATTATTATAGAAGAAATGTTCTGTGCAGAAGATCATCCTCTTAAGGTATATGTAAAAAAACTCCTTAAAAGCTCAAGAAGGCTGGGCACCATGGCTCACTCCTATAATCCCAGCACTTTGGGAGGCTGAGGCAGGCAGATCACAAGGTCAGGAGTATCTCAACATAGATGAGGCCATATGCCTCATGCCTGGCCAACATAGTGAAATATAGTGAAACTCTGTCTCTACTAAAAATACAAAAATTAGGCCGGGTGCGGTGGCTCATGCCTGTAATCCCAGCACTTTGGGAGGTGAAGGTGGGTGGATCACAAGGGCAGGAGTTCAAGACCATCTTGGCTAACATGGTGAAACCCCAACTCTTCTAAAAATACAAAAAATTAGCCGGGCATGGTGACAGGCGCCTGTAGTCCCAGCTACTCGAGAGTCTGAGCAGAAGAATCACTTGAACCTGGGAGGCAGAGCTTGCAGTGAGCAGAGATCGCGCCACTGCACTCCAGCCTGGGTGACAGTAGTTTAATTTTAGTAAAATAAGCCAGGCGCGGTGGCTCACACCTGTAATCCCAGCACTTTGGGAGGCCGAGGTGGGCGGATCACGAGGGCAGGAGATTGAGACCATCCTGGCTAACACAGTGAAACCCCAACTCTTCTAAAAATACAAAAAATTAGCCGGGCATGGTGACAGGCGCCTGTAGTCCCAGCTACTCGAGAGTCTGAGCAGAAGAATCACTTGAACCTGGGAGGCAGAGCTTGCAGTGAGCAGAGATCGCGCCACTGCACTCCAGCCTGGGTGACAGAGCGAGACTCCATCTCAAAAAAAAAAAAAAAAAACAAAAAAAAAAAAAAAAAAACCAAAAAAAAAACAAAAAAACCCACAAAAATTAGCCAGGCGTGGTAGTGCACGCCTGTAGTCCCAGCTACTGGGGAGGCTGAGGCTGAAGAATTGCTTGAACTGGGAGGCAGAGCTTGCAGTGAGCAGAGATCGCGCCACTGCACTCCAGCCTGGGTGACAGAGCGAGACTCCATCTCAAAAAAAAAAAAAAATATATATATATATATAAAAAGAAAAACAAAATGAAAAGCAAAATATTAAGATTATATGACCTTTTGTACCTGCTAATGTGTGCAGGTACAAATATACACATTCACACCACCTAAAGCATTTATAAATAAGCCTTTATAAACAAATGCTTTAGGTGGTGTGAATGTGTATATTTTGCATCATTCTGATACCAACTCCCTAATGCCAACCAAGTTAATATCAATTTTAAATGCTGTCTTCCTCAACTGCAAATACAATTCTCTATACACAGTTGGTGCCGAATTAATATTGACCAACCAAATGAATCTAGATTTGCCAAGGACCCAAGGGGGTTGCATCAGAGTAGTGGATCATGCTCTTCTGTGTCTTGCACCACAGTGAACTCTTTAGGGCCATCTTGGTGGCTGGCACCTCCTGGCCAAAAAGCATTTAATGTACCTGCTTTGTAAAAAGAAAATTTTCTGTTCCTATACTACCTATCTCCAAATAAGAAGCAAAAGAAAATGGTACATCCTCCTGTAAACCTAGCCAGATCAATTGTACTTTTACCCAGTGTTTCTGAGTTTGTGGGCTCCTAGAAGAGGATGGAAGGAATTATGTACTATGCAGTGGGATAAGAAACAATCTTTCCATACCCCAACCAGAGTTTTAAACTATTGACACTTCATTTTCAGAGAATAAAGCTCATTTGTTTCTGGATCTGGAGCCTATTCCAGGGATACTAACCACTCTACCACCCCTCATGGATATCTTAGGTTGGCTAGCCGAGAACATGACTGATTGGCATTAGTCCTCCTAGACTCCAGAGTTGGAAGTAATTGCTGTTCTCCTAACTTGTAAGATTTCTCAAAGTTTTCCGTATTTGAAGAAGATGGGGAAGGAAAGTGACCCTCTGGCGCTAGTGTTGAGACTGCTCTGTGAAACCTTCCTCAGGGACCCTGCAGTTAAGTCACATCCTTTTCTTTTCTTGTTTTTTCCTTTTTTATGTACAGATGGGATCTTGCTATGTTGCCCAGGCTGATCTCAAACCCCTGGCCTTAAGCAATCCTCCCAACTCAGCCTCGTGAGTCACTGAGATTATAGGTGTGAGCCACCTACCTAGGTCTCTTTTCTGTTTCAACAGCCCTGTGTACATACCTCTGTTACAGCAAGACTATGGAATTTTTTTTAGATGGAGTCTCACTCTGTCACCTAGGCTGAAGTGCAGTGGTGCAATCTCGGCTCACTGAAACCTCTACCTCCCGGGTTCAAGTGATTCTTCTGCCTCAGCCTCCTGAGTAGCTGGGATTACAGGCGGCCGCCATCACACCCCGCTAATTTTTGTATTTTTAGTAGAGATGGGGTTTCACCATATTGGCCAAACTGGCCTTGAACTCCTGACCTTGTGATCCGCCTGCCGTGGCCTTCCAAAATGGGATTATAGGCATGAGCCACTGTGCCCAGCCGACTATGGAATTTTAATAATTTCTTTTTTTACACATATGTCAGACTATCCAAACAAACAGTCTTGGTGATAGAAACCATACTCTACTCAGCTTTGTAATTCCAACAACTGACAAAAAACAAGCCTCCAGTGAAAATGTGTTAAGTTAGTTTCTGATTAACTCAGAGGTAATTTTTCTAAAGATTCTATTTTTTTTTTCCTTCCCTTCACACTCAAGTCCTTTGACTCCCCATCACACACGGATCACCCCACCCAAACTTCCTACCTCCCAGTACTTGGTTCGGCTGATACCCTCTGCATATGCTCGGGCAAAGTTACTTTCACTGTTGAGGGCTGTAACGGCTGCACTGAGCTGAGACATGGGGTGTAGATTGGTGGGAAAGTTGTCCAGCATGGTGACCACATGGGAAGGCAGAGCTGCCCTCTTTGCCCACTCTTTTGAGAGCCAAGATACCTGTGGAAAAAGAGAGTGCTCAGAACACCAGAAAGGACAAGGAAGGAGAAAAATAAAAAAGGACAGCAACATCTGAATAAAAAAAACCCAGGACAGTTGAATCCAATCCATTTATATAGCAGAACTCTGCTCTGATTTCTTCCCCTCACTACGCACCTCTATAAATGCTGGATCAGCATTAAGTGTCTGAGATTAGAGAAAGGCAATGAAGAAGGGGAATGAGAAGAGCTAATAACAACTTTCTGCTTTACCTGTTCCTCTGTTGGGATCTGTCCAGTTATCAGCAGCCAAAATAAGCCCTCAGGCAGGGGTTCTTCCCCACCCTTAGCCTTGGGTAGCAGTTTCTGGCATTCAGGGATACTAAAGCCTCGGAAACGGATGCCCTTGAGAGAAGAGAATTTACAACTCAAGTTTATAGAAGTCACACAACTGACTGGTCTTACTCATCAGGCCTTACGACAAGTTAGAGCAGAACTTTTTTGTAGACATGAGGTCTTGCTATGTTGCTCAGACTGGTCCCAATCTTCTGACCTCAAGCAGTTCTCCACCTTGGCCTCCCAAAGTGTTAGGATTACAGGGGCAAGCCACCATGCCTAGCCCAGAATTTTTTTTTTTTCCCCGAGATGGAGTCTCGCACTGTTACCCAGGCTGGAGTGCAGTGGCGCGATCTCGGCTCACTGCAAACCCCACCTCCTGGGTTCATGCCATTCTCCTGCCTCAGCCTCCTGAGTAGCTGGGACTACAGGCGCCTGCCACCACGCCTGGCTAATTTTTTGTATTTTTAGTAGAGACAGGGTTTCACCATGTTAGCCAGGATGGTCTTGACCTCCTGACCACGTGATCTGCCCACCTCAGCCTCTCAAAGTGCTGGGATTACAGCCGTGAGCCCCCACGCCCGGCCCAGAACTTTTAAAGCTTAAATCTTCACATAACTTACCTCTGGTTTTGTACTTTTATTTTTAATAGTTGATATATTTAAAAGGTAAACTTGTTCTTCAATTATTCCATACATATGTCTTCTCTACCTTCCAATATATGAAGCTAGGTGCTCTGTTTTGTGCTTACCCTTATTGGTCCAATCCACGGTTTGCATATTTGCACAAACTCAATGATTATTAGTAATTGATATGAAAATGTCTTACCTCATCAGGATCAAGAACGGATGTTTCATAGACCAATCCCTTCATGCCTCTCATGCCACCATACATCTAGAGGATGAAGAAAAAAGGAAAAAAAAAAAAGAAAAAAAGAGGCTGTGGCTAGCAATCAGAATGATTCAGGCTAGAACTTGTTAGAACTTCATGGGATCTGGGAGAGAAAATTTATTCTTTGACTTGTAAGAGATGTCTGAGGAGTCAGCTTACTAAAGAATTAAACTTTGTGGCCAGGCACAGTGGCTGACACCTGTAATCCCAGCACTTTAGGAAGCTGAGGCAGGTGGATCACCTGAGGTCAAGAGTTTGAGACTAGCCTGGCCAACATGGTGAAACCATGTCTCCACTAAAAATAAAAAATTAGCAGGCATGGTGGTATGTGCCTGTAATCCCAGCTACTTGGGAGGCTGTGTAGGAGAATCGCTTGAACCCAGGAGGCAGAAGTTGCAGTAAGCCAAGATCACACCATTGCATTTCAGCCTGGGTGACAAGAGCAAAACTCCATCTCAAAAAAAAAAAAAAGAGAGAGAAAAAAAAAAGAAACTTTGTGGCCAGCTGCAGTGGGGCTCATGCTTGTAATCCCAGCACTTTGGGAGGCTGAGGAGGAGGGAGGATCACTAGAGCCTCTCACAGAGTCTCACTGTCACTCAGGCTGGAGTGCAGTGGTGCAATCACAGCTTATTGCAGCCTTGACTTGCAGGCTCAGGTGATCCACCCACTTCAGCCTCCTGAGTAGCTGGGATTACAGGAACGTGCCACCATGTCCGGCTAATTTTTTGTATTTATTATTATTATTTTTTAAAGAAACGGAGTTTAGGCCGGTCACAGTGGCTCACGCCTGTAATCCTGGCACTTTGGGAGGCTGAGGTGGGCAGATCATGAGGTCAGGATATCGAGACCATCTTGGCCAACATGGTGAAACCCCATCTCTACTAAAGATACAACAATTAGCTGGGCGTTTGTGGCGCGTGCCTGTAATCCCAGCTACTCGGGAGGCTGAGGCAGGAGAATCGCTTGAACCCGGAAGGCAGAGGTTGTAGTGAGCTAAGATCATGCCACTGCACTCCAGCCTGGTGACACAGTGAGATTCCGTCTCAAAAAAATAAAAAATATAAAAAAAAAAAAAAACAAAGAAATGGGGTTTTGCCAGCCATATTGCCCAAGCTGATCTTTTTTTTTTTTTTTTTTGCCAGATGGAGTCTCACTCTGTTGCCCAGGCTGGAGTGCAATGGCGCAATCTCGGCTCACTACAACCTCTGCATCTTGGGTTTAACCGATTTTCCTGCCTCAGGCTCCTGAGTAGTTGGGATTACAGTTGCCTGCCACTACGCCCAGCTAATTTTTATATTTTTAGTAGAGACAGAGTTTCACCATGTTGGCCAGGCTGCTCTCGAACTCCTGACCTCAGGTGAGCTGCCCGCCTCGGCCTCCTAAAGTGCTGGGATTACAGGCATGAGCCACTGCACCAGGCCTGGAAATGAAATTTTTTAAGTTGAGAAATCACTATCTTTCTTTTTTTTGTTGTTTTGGAGATAGGGTCTCCCTCTGTTGCCCAGGCTATATAGTACAGTGACATAATCATGGCTCACTGCAGCCCTGAACTCTTGGGCCCAAGCAATCCTCCTGCCTCTGCCTTCCCAGTAGCTGGGACTACAGGGGCATCCCACCATCTCTCGCTAATTTTAAAAATTTTTCTTTCATAAAGATGGTATCTCCCTTTGTTGATCGAGCTGGTTAACTCCCCGCCTCAAGTGATTCTCCATCTGCAGCCTCCCAAAATGCTGAGATAATAGGCATGAGCCATCGCGCCCAGTCACTATCTGTAATATTTCTGTGTTTGATTCCTTTTCTTATTGTATTTCACTTTTTTCCTCCTGCCCACTCAACCACTCCCCAACATACCGTACCCTCAAATTCCAACCAATCAAAGCAAACACAATGAGTTCTATTCTAGGAGAAGGGGATGGAGACCAATAAGCTAAAAACTGTTGAGAAACTATCACCTGAGCTGCTCAGAATCTGAAGGATAGGGAAAAGTCATCCTAAAGCTGTCCTACAGGGCCTGTGGGACAGAATGCTTTTGAATAGTCAGTGGGGAGAATGGTACTTTTGTTGAAGCACATTACAGAGCTACTTTTCCTAGCCAAAGTTCACACAACCCTTACCATGTCCACAGTGATTTGGCCCACCACCGTCTTGCCATGTTGCTGCCTGAAGGTCTTAATTCTGGCCTGCTCCTTAGGTATCAAGTCAGCCAATATGTCTTTCAAATTCTAAAAAGAAAAATAGAAGGGCTAAGCAATGGTCTAAAAGTTTATTAGATTTCCTACAAAGTAGGTGTGTGAAGAATTTGCTTTTTAGAGCTGACTTTATCTGCCAGGGAAGTCTGGCCAACTACTCTGCATAAATGCGGGTAAAATAGTAGGCAGGTGGAGGAAGGAATGAACAGTTAATGTTTAATGGGACAGTTTCTTAGTTTGGGCAGATAAAAGTTCTGGAGATGGATGGTTGCACAATAATGTTAACATATTTACTGCCACTGAACTATATACTTAAAAATGATTAAAATGGTAAATTTTATGTTATGTATATTTTACACTATTAAAACATTTAAAAGAATTAGGCAAATGTATTGATATTCCCATCTCACTATACCATTCAGTAAATTATTTCTTAAATAGTAATATAATAATAATAGCAGCTATAACAATAACAATAATAATAAACACTCCCAGGAAATACTCAGGATAATAACAGGCCAGGTGGTTGCCAAATCCTCTGCCCCAAGGTCAGGCTGGCCCCAGTGATTCTTATTCTTAGTCTTCTTTTCCAAACCTTACCGTAGAGGAAGCACTGGCATGCCGGGCTGCAAGAACAAGACAAGATGCATTCTGCAAAGCAAAAAAGAAAACCTTACATAACTGTTACCCCTCCCTCCTTTGTATTAACAAGAAGGAGTTACAGTGACTCAACCTCTCTCTTCATCTTAGCCTCTTAGGGCAGTTTGACACAAGAAGCTGTAAAAGGCCCCGAACAGTTTGGAAGGAGTTACCACTATGGAGACAGCAGGAGGTTTAACTCTGCTTTTTTTCATCTATAGCTTCACTAGCATTCCTTGAAGACAGTCTCTTTCCCATCATCTGGGTTCCAGAGCAGAGCAGTTGTCAATATTTTTGAGTGACTCCAAGGAAAACGAACGAAGAAACTGAGCAATTACTTAACACTGCTGTTAAGATCTCTCGTGCACCTGGTCTTTTGGCAGCACTTCAACCTCTCTAGTCTGGGAAAGACCACAGGCAGAGGGCAGCCTTTCACAACGGTACTTCTGACCCTCCTGGAAAAAGCACAAAGATTATCTACAAAGAAGCTGACAGAAGACTACTCATTAGCAGAAATGGAAACTTACAAAGTTTCTAAGAGTGTCAAAAGAAAATAATTAGTTTGGCTGGGTGCGGTGGCTCATGCCTGTAATCCCAGCACTTTGGGACGCTGAGGTGGGTGGATCACCTGAGGTCAGGAGTTCAAGACCAGCCTTGCCAACATGGTGAAACCTGTCTCTACTAAAAATACAAAAATTAGCCAGCTGTGGTATGGGCGGGCACCTGTAATCCCAGCTACTCAGGAGGCTGAGGTGGGAGAATGGCTTAAACCTGGGAGGCAGAGGTTGCAGTGAGCCAAGATTGCGCCATTGCACTCCAGCCTGGGCAAATGAGCAAGACTCTGTCAAAAAA
>NW_012108641.1:498832-502937 GCF_000951045.1 Mandrillus leucophaeus
TGTTAGCCAGGATGGTCTCGATCTCCTGACCTCGTGATCCACCCATCTCGGCCTCCCAAAGTGCTGAGATTACAGGCTTGAGCCACCCAAAGATTACTTTTAAAAGAATCAATCCAAAGGAAATTCAAAGAGCACAGACCAAGCCAGTATGTTCCTAAAGCAAAGGAGGAACACCTCAACTAGTTACCAGAGCTGTCCTTAACTCCTTTTCTTAACTTCCTAAAGAGTCTCCTCTTTCTTATTGAGGATCATTTGAGCAAGAAATAGGCAGCACAAACAGCCCTTCACAGCCCTTACACCCTACATGGGCAAATAGGAAGCTGAACCCAGCACTGAAGATGTAACTTTGCTCGTTCTTTCTTTCTCTCTTTCTTTTTTTCTTTTCCTTTCTTTCACAAAAAAAGTGGGCAAAGAAAACATGCTAATAACTTCAAACTACTGTTCTACAGAGTTAACCTTGTTTAAGCTATTCCACAGTTTAAAGTCCCACAGATTCTCTATTATAGAGGCCCCTTGTCCCAGAGACTACATCAGCCCAGCAGGAGACCTTTTAATTGTGGGTGGTTGTTTGCTGTGGTGATTTTAAAAAAATTATATATTTTAAACTTTTTTTTTATAGAGACAGGGGTCTTGCTATATTGTCCCGGCTGGTTTCGAACTCCTGGGCTCAAACGATCCTCCTACTACCTCAGTCTCCCTTAGTGCTGAGATTACAGGCATGAGCCGCTGCAACCAGCTGACTTTCTGTTTTGTTTTGAGACAGCATCTTGCTCTGTTGCCCAGGCTGAGTGCAGTGGCTTGATCTCAGCTCCCTGCAACCTCCGCCTCCCAGGTTCAAGCGATTCTCCTGCCTCAGCCTCTCGAGTAGCCAGGATTACAGGCACCCACCACCATGCCCAGCTAATTTTTATAGTTTTTTAGTAGAGACAGAGTTTCACCACGTTGGCCAGGCTGGTCTCAAACTCCTGACCTCAAATGATCTACTTGCCTCAGCCTCCTAAAGTGCTGGGAATACAGGAATGAGCCACAGTGCCCGGCAGATTTTCTGTTTTTTGTTTGTTTGTTGTTGAGAAGGAGTCTCACACTGCAACCCAGGCTCGAGTGCAATGGCACGATCTTGGCTCACTGCAACCTCTGTCTCCTGGGTTCATGCGATTCTCCTGCCTCAGCCCCCTGAGTAGCTAAGATTACAGGTGCACACCAACACACCCGGCTAATTTTTTGTATTTTTAGTAGAGATGGAGTTTCACTATGTTGGCCAGACTGGTCTTGAACTTCTGACCTCGTGATCCATCCACCTCGGCCTCTCAAAGTGCTGGAATTACAGGCGTGAGCCACCACGCCCAGCTCAGACTTTCTATTTTTAAAGAGTCTACAGGGAACATCATATGAAAAAAGTTGAAGTCTCTCCATAATTTTTCCATTTCTAAACCATCTTGAAGTTTCTATAATGGTTGGCCAGGCGCAGTAGTTTATGTTGTAATTGGAGGGTGGGCGGATCACTTGAGGTCAGTTTGAGACCAGCCTGGCCAACATGGTAAAACCCCCACATCTACTAAAAATCATTTCTACTACACTTCTCTACGACTTACTGGCTAACTCTAGCCAAATCATTTAACCTTTCTGTGCCTCAGTTTCTGCATCTGTATAAGGGGAAACAATAATAATGCCTGCTTCAAAGGATTGTTATGAAGATTAAGTGTGTCAATATTTACAAAGCATTTAAAACTGTGTCTGGCACAGCCCAAGTGCTATGTGTTTGTTACATAATAAATATGATAGCCACTTTCTTTTTCTAATTTTTGTTTTTTTTTTTTTTTTGAGATGGAGTCTCGCTCTGTGGCCCAGGCTGGAGTGCAGTGGCAGGATCTCAGCTCACTGCAAGCTCCGCCTTCTGGATTTACCCTCCCGAGTAGCTAGGACTACAGGTGCCCGCCACCTCGCCCGGCTAGTTTTTTTTTTTTGTATTTTTTAGTAGAGACAGGGTTTCACTGGGTTAGCCAGGATGGTCTCGATCTCCTGACCTTGTGATCCGCCCGTCTCAGCCTCCCAAAGTGCTGGGATTCTAATTTTTTTGAGACGGAATCTCGCTCTGTCACCCAGGCTGGAGTGCAGTGGCGCAATCTCCACTTACAGCAAGCTCCACTTTCCAGGTTCACACCATTCTCCTGCCTTAGCCTCCCAAGCAGCTGGGACTACAGGAGCCTGCCACCATGCCCAGCTAATTTTTTTTGTATTTTTAGTAGAGACGGGGTTTCACTGTGTTAGCCAGGATGGTCTCGATCTCCTGACCTGGTGATCCGCCCGCCCCGGCCTCCCTAACTGCTGGGATTACAGACGTGAGTCACCGCACCCGGCCTACGATAGCCACTTTCTAGCACTCTTCGGTGTCAGGTTCAGTCATGTTTTTTGCTAAACCTGAAGCTTAAGAAAAACAAAGATATCACAGGAATTTTAAAGGCAGCAATTCATTGGTAAGATTGCTTAAAAGGGTAGAGTAGAAAAAATTCAACTTAGGACAGCTTCATCTAATGATGTAGATAGAGTACAGAGCACTTGATTTGGAGTTAGGAAAGGAAATCTGGGTTCTAAGTCCTAGCTCCATTACTAATTAACTAAGACAACCAAAGCAAAACAATTAACTACTATTTATCTTCCCATTTCCATAATTAAGATAACACTTAAACTACTTAACTCAGAGTCTGATTCTCAGGCTCCAATAAGGATATATATGCAAAAGTAGTCAAATCTTGTTACTTAAAATGTGACCTCCTCGCCAGAAGTATTAACATTTCTTGGGCCTCAGACCTACTGAATCCAAACAGTTTAGATATGGGGTTACCAAGGACCAAGTCCTAAATTAACTTTCTGCCACTTTCCCACTGTGTTATCTTGGCTATGTAACCTAATTTTTAAGTCTCAGTTTTTACATTTCTAAAATGGTAACAATAAAAGCCAATTTCAGAGTAGTTAACTAAATAAAATAATATTCATAAAAGCATCTAGAACAGTGCCTTGTGCATAGCTGAATTCAGTAAATATTTGTTTCTTAGAAATGCGTTGGCCTATTACCTACCATCAAGTGTCAGAACTTCCTGGGAGTGGGATCCCAGGAAAGAGGCAGTCAAGCCTGAGGCAGAGGTGAATGGATAATTCCTTCCAGCTGTGAAATACAAAATAAAGTCCCAATTTTCTTTCTTTCTTTTCTTTTCTTTTTTTTTAAACAGCCATCAAGGAAAAGATACCAGTTTTCTTTTTAAGGGCTTCTTGACCAAGAAGGGAGGAGTCTCAGGGAGAAGAAATAAATTTAACTAACCCACCAGCAGAGCAAATGACTCTAGACAGGAGGTGCTTGAGGACTGTCACACCAAAGGCTACATATCATTTCCTCTACCGCGTGGCTGCCAAAGAAAGCTGCTGAATGGCTCTGAACAGTACATTCAGGTTATATTCACTGATGAGACAGGTAGATTACAAACCTCTGAATCATCCCTGAACATCTACCTCCCAGCTTCTCCCCTAACCCTGGAGGTGTGACAGTTGGGCTTTTGGTTTCTGGATGCACGCCACCTGTAGAGTCACCTTACTGGAACAGCAGCTCTCCGGTGAATCAGGCAGTCATCTCACTCAATAGGTCAACTCCTTCATGGGGAGAGTTGGAGAGGGTTACTTCCAAAGACAAGAGCCTGGCTCACAATGTCTGACAGTCAGTATTCTCTATAGTGTGGAGGTGGCGTTATCACAATCACTAAGAGGTTTTTCCCCCACAATCACTAAGAGCTCATTTGTTGCCAACCCTTACAAGAACTCCTCTAGTGAATCTGCTATTATTGATAGAAGTGGGCTGTAGCCCTCAAATGTGGTAAGATGAAAAAACATAAAAATTAAAAGAGGCCAGGTGTGGTGACTAACACCTTCCTTTATTCTCCTCTGCCTTTGCCTCTTTTCAAAAGTTCTGTTGCAGCCGGGTGCGGTGGCTCATGCCTGTAATCCCAGCACTTTGGGAGGCTGAGGCGGGTGGATCACGAGGTCAGGAGATCAAGACCATCCTGGCTAACACGGTGAAACCCCGTCTCTATTAAAAAAAATACAAAAAATTAGCCAG
>NW_012108641.1:503873-514276 GCF_000951045.1 Mandrillus leucophaeus
AAAAAAAAAAAACAAAGAACAACAAAAAAAAGCCGGGTGTCATGGTGAGCGCCTGTAGTCCCAGCTACTCGGAGGCTGAGGCAGGAGAATGGTGTGAACCCGGGAGACGGAGCTTGCAGTGAGCAAAGTTGGCGCCACTGCACTCCAGCCTGGGTGACAGAGCGAGACTCCATCTCAAAAGAAAAAAAGGCCTTGTTGAGTAAATTTATGTTCAAGTGTTGTTTCTTTACAGCACCAGAGAACAAGCATTTCAAACAGGAGGCTGAGGCAAAAGAATCGCTTGAACCCAGGAGGCTGAAGCTACAGTGAGCTGAGATTGTGCTACCGTACTCCAGCCTGGGCAACAGAGGAGACTCTGTCTCAAAAAACAAAACAATCCCACTTACTCAATATAGGTTATTTTCCTCTTACTCCTTAGCCTATTATCATCACAGTCCCATATCTAGCACCCTCACCCTACAGTCAAGCAGCCAAATTTTCTTTGATTCTCCATCCTAGGCACATCCAGAGTCTGTCTGTCCTGCTGCATAGCCAGGATATGTCCTACCACATATCCACATAACCAACGTTAAAACCTTGGGGGAGGCTGGGCACAGTGGCTCATGCCTACAATCCCAGCATTTCTGAATTAAAAAGCAAGACTCCATCTCTACAAAAAATAATTTTAAAAATTAGAAAACAGGCTGGACGCAGCTCTCGCCTGTAATCCCAGCACTTTAGGAGGCCAAGGCAGGTGGATCACCTGATGTCAGGAGTTCAAGACCAGCTTGGCCAACATGGCGAAACCCTGCCTCTACTAAAAATATAAAAATTAGCCAGGCGTGGTGGCACACGCCTGTAGTCCCAGCTACTCGGGAGGCTGAGGCAGGAGAATTGCTTGGACCCGGGAGGCGGAGGTTGCAGTGAGCTGAGATCGCACCACTGCACTCCAGCTTGGGTGACAGAGCAAGACTCCGTCTCAAAATAATAATACTAAAAAAAATTTAGTAAACAAAACAAAAAAACCTTGGGGAAGAAGCTCCTGATTTTAACAGGGACTTCATCCTTCATCAACAAAAGATCAGGACTGGCTTAGCTGATGGAGCAAACACAATACACTAATAACCAGTAGGAAAAAATCCTGTGCTACAGACACTTCCAATGCAGAAGGAACAACTTGCATTCAGAGAAAACTAACACAAATAGGACAAAGGCTCCTCTCTCCCCAGAACCAGGTCAGAGAACTAAAGCCATTTAATGTGTGTGTTTCACAATGGTGATACTGGAAGTCGGTTTGGCACTACAAGGTCAGGCCACTTAAAAGCCTGAGCAGAGTAATCTACAGATTTCATACTTTGACCTCCTTCATAGTCACAGACATTTCCTTAATAATTCTACCTGTCATTTTCCAACAGTCTCGTCACGTGAACAGTCGCTGATCACGGCCGGATGCAGTGGCTCATGCCTGTAATCCCAGCACTTTTGGGAGGCCAAGGTAGGCCGATCACCTGAGGTCAGAGGTTCAAGACCAGTCTGGTCAACATGGTGAAACTCTGTCTCTACTAAAAATATAAAAATTAGCCGGGTGTGGTGGCGCACGCCTGTAATCTCAGCTAATCGGAGGCTGAGAAAGTACAATTGCTTGAACCCAGGAGGCAGAGGTTGCAGTGAGCCAAGATCATGCCACTGTACTCCTGCCTGGGTGACAGAGCAAGACTCCATCTCAAAAAAAAAAAAAAAAAAAAAAAGATGCATTGATCACTCAGTAAGGAGGACTGCAAAAGATACTCCTCCAAGCTTCCATCTTCAGAAAGGAATTACAAGTCTATTTTTTGTTTTTTGAGACCAAGTCTCTGTCACCCAGGCTAGCTAGAGTGCAGTGGTGCGATATCGGTTCACTGAAACTTTCGCCCCCTGGGTTCAAGCGATTCTCCTGCCTCAGCCTCCTGAGTAGCTGGGATTATAGGCACCTGCCACCGTACCCAGCCAGGAATCACAAATCTTAAACTTTCCTTTCAGCAGAAACACTTACTGTTCGTTTCTTTTTTTTGGAGACGAGTCTCACTCTATTGCCCAGGCTGGAGTGCGGTGGCATGATCTTAGCTCTCTGCAATCTCCGCCACCCCGATTCAAAGCGATTCTCGTGCCTCAGCCTCCCTAGTAGCTGGGATTACAAGCACCTGCCATCACGACTGGCTAATTTGTATATTTTTAGTGGAGAAGGGGTTTCACCATGTTAGCCAGGCTGGTCTTGAACTCCTGACCTCAAGTGATCTGCTCGCCTCAGTCTCCTAAAGTGCTGGGATTACAGGTGTGAGCCACTGTGCCCGGCCAACGCTTATTGTACTTTAATTTAACAAACTTTTTTTTTTTTTTTTTTTTCTGAGACGAGTCTCCCTCTGTCGCCCAGGCTGGAGTGCACTGGTGCAGTATCGGCTCACTGCAAGCTCCGCCTCCCGGGTTTATGCCATTCTCCTGCCTCAGCCTCCCGAGTAGCTGGGACTACAGGCACCCGCCACCTCGCCCGGCTAGTTTTTTGTATTTTTTTAGTAGAGACGGGGTTTCACTGTGTTAGCCAGGATGGTCTCGCTCTCCTGACCTCGTGATCCGCCTGTCTCGGCCTCCCAAAGCGCTGAGATTACAGGCTTGAGCCACCACGCCCGGCCCAAACTTTTTTTTTTTTTTAAAAGAGACAAGGTCTTGCTATGTTGCCAGGCTGATCTCAAAACACTGGCCTCGAGTGATCCTCCTACCTCAGCCTCCCAAACTCCTGGAATTACAGACATGAGCCACCATGCCTAGCTAATATTTCTTGGCGGGGCATGGTGGCTCATGCCTGTATTCCCAGCACTTTGGGAGGCTGAGGTGGGTGGATCACGAGGTTAGGAGAATGAGACCATCCTGGCCAACATGCTGAAACTCCGTCTCTACTAAAAATACAAAAATTAGCTCAGCGTGGCGGTGCGTGCCTATAGTTCCAGCTACTCAAGAGGCTGAGGCAAGAGAACCACTTGAACCTGGGAGGCAGAGGTTGCAGTGAGCCGAGATCACACCACTGCACTCCAGCCTGAGTGACAGAGCAAGACTCCATCTCAAGAAAAAAAAAATTCTTGAACACCTACTTATTACGTGTACACTACGTATATACTAGTGAACAAAGAATATAGGATCTGCCACCATAAGACTTTCTCAGGAATTAGAAACTATTCCCTTACTTCTGCTAGGAGTTCTTACAACTCTGCTAGGAATTCTTACAAGTTTTACCTCCCTGACACTTAAGGGATTTACAAGAAACTTTTCCAGATCCCATCCTACTCTGCAGAATCATTATCTGAAGGTAGGATCCAGGAATCTGCAACATAAGCAAGCATTATAGGTGACAATGACCACTGTGAGTTTACAGACCTTTTAAAGTAGCATCATGTTAAAAGAAATACAGAGGGCTGGGTGAAGTGGCTCATGCGTGTAATCCCAGCACTTTGGGAAGCTGAGACTGGCGGACCGCTTGAGCCCAGGAGTTTGAAACCAGCCTGGACAACATGGCAAAACCCTGTCTCTAAAAAAACTACAAAAAAATTAGCCAGGCATGGCTGTGGTCCCAGGTACTCGGGAGGATTGCTTGAGCCCATGAGGTTGAGGCTGTAGTAATAGCAAGCCATGTTCACACCACTGTACTCCAGCCCAGGTAACAGAATGAGAGACACTGTCTCCTAAAAAAAAAAAAAAAAAGAAAAGAAAGAAAAAAACCCCCAAAACAAAGAACTAAGGAATTTGGGCAGTTGAAGCACAGTTGAAGCAAGAACTGAAAGATAATCAGATGCTAAGAAAGACTTATTGCTAAAGTTGCCTCATTACGGTTTTAAATTTCACATCCTACTCAACTCCATTGCATAAAGCATTGACACAGGGCAGAAGGAATCATTGTGTGGCTTTATTGAAATCCACCAAGTCTGGTTTCCCTTCTGCTGCCCCTTGGATTTTAAGTCAGGAATGCCAACTCTATCACTGCTACCTACCATACTGTTCTTGCTGCCTCTCCATGCATTCATTCACCTGCTACCAACCTAAAGGCCACTAGGAAGATCAAACGCGATCATCTCACCACTAACACCCCATAGGCTTCCCCTGCCATTCTAGTATCAAGGAATCACCGTTATTTTGGGTAGGCTGATAGTCAAAGTGAAGGCACAGAGATACGAGCCCTTGCCTTTAAAAAATTTGGGTTTTAAAACCTAACTAAATATTTTGCAGGACAAAACCAACTCGGTTTTGTTGAACCCAATTTCTGAGTAGGACTTATACAGGTGATGCTGTACGGTGGTGTAAGTCCAATGTAAAGAAACCATTGGTTCCTTTGCATTTAAGTGTCTTGAAAAAGTCTAGAAGTAATCTAGAAACATCTTTGAATTGATTTATTCAGTTTCAAACATACTAGCTTGGAGAAGCAATTTTCAGTGGCTCAAGAGACAGTTCCCTTTAGCTAGGGTTGGTTAAGCATATTGACTTCAAAAGTCCAGAAGTGAACTGCAGCCCTACTTCAATTCCTAGCCCAAATCCAAACCCAGATCATCTGTGAAAAGACATTTTTGATGTCACAAAACTGAGTCACCCACAGATAATACTAAGGCCATTGCTTAGCATTAATTCATTTGGATAAACAAGAAGTCAAATAATCTCAAAGCTCTCTGAGTTAGCTTCTCTAACTCAGGTGTTTTAAATTACGTGACATTTAAATTATGTGACAGTGAGAGTAGAACAATAGAACAATGACTAATTCACATTTTGTCTCCTAGTAAGGTTAAAAAAATTCTCCAGTCTGGCCAATATGGTGAATTCCCATCTCTACCAAATATACAAAAAATTAGCTGGGCGTGGTGGTGCACACCTGCTAACCCCAGCTACTCAGGAGGCTGAGTCACGAGAATTGCTTAAGCCTGGGAGGCAGAGGTTATAGAGAGAAGAGATTACTCCACTGCACTCCAGCCTGACAGAGTGAGACTCTGTCTCAAAAAAAAAAAAAAAAATTTTCTTCTCAGAAAAGTAAAACTACACCTGACGCTGACACTCAAAGTGGTAAGAGTCAGTTCTCACTGGTGAGAAATTACTGCCTCCCAAAGTCTACCTTATTAGCAAAAGTAAAATTACCAATTATGACTACCATTATCCACAGGCTAATCTAGAAAGCACAGGCAGGTGCCAGCAATGCTGACAAGCCAACAAGCTTCTTGGTATCCTGGTCATATTGCTTATTTCTCAGGAGATTTCCAGTCCTGAGTGTAGTGGGCTTTGCTACCCTTTTTGTTTTTTCTCCTTGAGATGGAGTTTTGCTCTTGTTGCCCAGGCTGGAGGGCAATGGCGTGATCTCGGCTCACCGCAACATCCGCTTCCCGGGTTTGAGTGATTCTCCTGCCTCAGCCTCCCAAGTAGCTGGGATTACAGGCATCCACCACCATGCCTGGCTAATTTTGCATTTTTCGTAGAGATGGGGTTTCTCCATGTTGGTCAGGCTGGCCTTGAATTCCCGACCTCAGGTGATCCACCCACCTCCACCTCCCAAAGTGCTGAGATTACAGGTGTGAGTCACCGCGCCTGTCCTACTTTTAAGGGTCAAAAGCCTTCTAATGGCTTTCAACTGATAGGTTACTAAGATCGCCAGGCCATCTCTAATAGGAAAATAATGGTACCATAATTACGTAGCTCTGTCACCCCAAAAGTGTTCTGAGCTTCCATATGGGCTTAAGGAGCAAAATAAATTCAATAGGTAAATCCTAAGACTTTTTCACATTCACTGTAGGGTTAGACTCTCTGGTCTGGGTTAGCAGGTCCAAAATGAGCTAATTATAGTGTCCCCCATTCTGCCAAAATGCTATCTAGAACTTGCTTCATTTCCCAAGAGGTTTCCTTACCCTTTCCCCAGCAGCAGGAGAAGCAACAGCCAAGTAAGACAAGCATCTCCCAAATGCTCAGCTAGTACTTGCCACTCGGTGCCTGGAAGAACCAAGGTAAATCTCACAAGTTACACTTTGTGCCAACCATGAAAAATAATGCCCAGCAGGTTAGGTGCAGTGGTTCACACCTGTAATCCCAGCACTTTGGGAGGCTGAGTCAGGAAGATCACTTGAGCTCAGGAGTTCAAGACCAGCCTGGGCAACATAAGGAGACACCGCCTCCACTAAAAAATAAAAAAAGATTAGCCGGGTGTGGCGGTGCACACCTGTGGTCCCAGCTACTCGGGAGGCTGAAGTGGAAGGATTGCTTGAGCCCAGGAGAGGCTCAAGCTGCAGGGAGCCTTGGTCACACCAGAAGACTCCAGCTTGAGTGACAGAGCAATATCCTGTCTCAAAAAAAAAAAAAAAAAATTACATACAGCAAGCCAAAACCATCCTAAGGCTTTCCTTTCCTTTAGGTGCTATCAGCTTTAAATTATCCGCAGGAAAAACTGAGTTCTTTGCAGAAGTCAAGGTCACTTGTGGGACTGTCCCCTGCTTGGATTAGAGGGCTGGGACTCCCTCAGCACAGCAGTTTCTGTCTAAAAGGGCCAAGTTACCTAGAACTAAAAGTACTGGCGATTTGAAATTGAAGGCATCATTACCTGCCACAGTATTTCTATGGCCAATACCAAGTAAAGGACCCCAAAGAAGGAGAGAAAGTTCCTGGATAAAGTAGACTTAAGATCAACGGCAAAACCTGGGTAAGCAAGTAGTATGATGGTCATGTGACCTTGGCATTACTATCTCTTGCCGAGGATCTTCCTTTATTGGCATGCAGTTTGGTGGAACCACCTTTCTGGTTCTTTCTCCAATCATATATGATAGTCATGCAGGAGGCTGTACAGAAATGCTCCACCTCACCCAAGCTCCTCCTATATAAAAAGTGCAAGAGTCCCAAGGACAAAGAGGAAGGCCTGAAGGACCCATTCTTGTGCTCGGCGTGGTCACCGAAGGTTTAAATAATAGACTTGGAGAAATGGAAACAGGCAGTTTGGGAACTGACAATGCCCTTCCTATAAAGCAGAGGACGAAATTAGCCACTGCTCCAGAGTGAGCACATCTCTTCACTCCCGCTCCCTCCACCAAACTGAATGTAACTCCAGAGGAACACCACATCTCTTCTCTACCAGAGGTTCCTGTCTCAGCTCCTTCCTATTTCAGGGCCACGCAATCCCTCCCCTTTCATTTCAGACATGCGGGGTGACAGCAGGGTCGGCCGCCTCACGCGCTCTAGACTGCTGGCCGAGGGCGGGCGGCGTACACTTCACCCCCAGGAGACAGAAGGGAAGCGCGGCACATGGTCCCGGGAGCTTCACGCAGGGCTGGCGGCCAGCCAAGCGCAGGGCCCTTTAAGGCGCGCAGGGTGCGCACGGGTGTGGGAGGGAGACCCCGGCGCCGGAGGGCCTGCGGTCGCCTCAGCCCCACCCTGGGACGGCGTGCTCCCTCCCCTCGCTGCTCACCTTGGTTCCTAAGAGCCGGGCGGCCGCAGTGAGTAAAGCCATGGCGGGCGATCTCCGCGATCTGATGGGGAGGTAAGAAGGGGAGAGAGCTGCGGCAGGAACAGGAGCAGCCGCCGCTGCACCAGAGGCCGCGCCGACGGGTGGACAAGGTTGAAAGGAGGCGGCTGAGGGAAAGGGTAGACGAACCGGCGGCGGCGCCCAGCCCGGGGTCCTCAGCGAGGCCCCGCCCACTGGCCGGAACCCGAGCCCGCCCCTCTCAGGGGACTCTCCCTGGGCCCGGCCATTGGTCCGGTATGGAAGTGGGGCGGGACCTGAGCACTTGACAGCAGTTGTGACGGGGAGGATTGGACCGCCCGGATTAGGGCTAATTAAGGGTGTATGGGTGGCGGGCGGGGGAATGCGGGTGGCCAAGTAGGTGCCTGAGAACTCAGTTAACTTCCCTCTTGGCTTTTCCCTTTGACCTTAACACATTTGGGGTTATCTCTGAGGCGAATACTGAAGGAGACGCTCCAGGACTCGATCTTTGAAGGTCCTTGAAGCCAATTCCTTAATAAGCTATCATGGAAACTGATCATTGCCTGCTCCTCCTACCGCCTTGGCACGCTTTCTTGAGGAATGTCTTTGGTTAATGGCTTCATGGCCATGGAGGCGACATCATGTGGACAACAGGCTGTGATGCCAGAGTTAGTTGCTTGGTGGAGATCATGTGAGGTCAGCAGAGGCCACGACATTATAGATACTAACAGACCCCGATATGGGTAGAAAAGCAAAAGCAGGAGCCTGAATATCCAGTGCTTTGTGAGCTGTCAGTTCTATGTATAATGGCAGGAAATCCAAGTCTTAACAACTGCCCCCTTACTATGAAGGCTTACAAAGCCGGCCACAGTCTCTGGGTCATGGGCATTAGTCTCACTGCCACTCTGGTCACGTAACCCCACACAGCAGCCCACCCCACTTTAGACATACATTAGGAGCCGCAGACTAACCCCTCATCGAAGATCCCCTTTCCTCACATCATTCTCTAGGGCCTCTGGGCCACTTCCACTTGGCAACCTTTTTTTTTTTTTTTTTTTGGAGACGAGTCTTGCTCTGTCGCCCAGGCTGGAGTGCAGTGCCGCGATCTTGGCTCACTGCAAGCTCCGCCTCCCGGGTTCACGCCATTCTCCTGCCTCAGCCTCCCGAGTAGCAGGGACTACAGGCGCCGGCCACCACACCCGGCTAATTTTTTGTATTTTTAGTAGAGACGGGGTTTCACCGTGTTAGCCAGGATGGTCTCGATCTCCTGACCTCGTGATGCACCCGCCTCAGCCTCCCAAAGTGCTGGAATTACATGCGTGAGCAACCGCACCCGGCCACCTGGCAATCTTCTATGCTCTCTCATCCTGTGCTCCCCAGAGACCGTTACACGACCCTGAAGTGATATTCCGCACCACTTTCTAACTCCTCTGGGTAGACAAGGCTTCAGGACCTTTGTGCCTCCCCAAGCCTGTCGTAGTCATTGACCCAAGGGTAGAGGGGAACTGACCCAAGGACCAGGGCATCTTATCCACAAACCTCCAGCCCCAAGTGAACAACCTTTTTTTTTTTGAGACAGAGTCTGGCTCTGTAGCCCAGGCTGGAATGCAGTGGTACTATCTCAGCTCACTGCAACCTCTGCCTCGCGGGTTCAAGGATTTTCCTGCCTCAGCTTCCCGAGTAGCTGGGATTATAGGAACCCGCCACCATGCCCAACTAATTTTTGTATTCTTAGGAGAGACGGGGTTTTGCCATGTTGGTCAGGCTGGTCTCGAAATCCTGACCTCAGGTGATCCACCCACCTCGGGCTCCCAAAGTACTGGGATTACAGGCATGAGCCACTGCGCCCAGCTGTGAATAGCCCTTTTGTCTCACCACATAGCAGTAACAAGGATCAGAGGTCTCAGTATCCATCTAAGCCAGGTTTAGATAGATCTCCTTTACAAAGAACCGAGTTTCTAGCTTAGACTTGAAAAAAGAGAAAGAAAACCGCTATTTTCTCTTCTTAATTTTCTTTATACCCAGCTTCACACCTAACAACCAATGCTCTTCTGGCCTGGGGATCAGATAGTTAGGTCTCAGGAAAAAACTTTAGGCAATGCTCCAGAGGAGCACTGACCTCAGCTACCTCCCTGGTGACTTCAAAGCTTCACTGATCAATATTTGCTCCCAATTTAGCATCTCATAAAGGATTTCCACATAACTCTAGAATAGTCTGAACTGGTTCCTTTTCTCTGGTTAATTATCCACAGAGACTAACCAGCAGACACAGGACTGAACTTCAGTGCCCCAGGATGAGACTACCAAAGGGATAATTTTTGGAGGCCACAGGAGGTCTTGGAGCTTTAGTGATTGGGTGGGGAAGAGCAATGCCCTAACCCTCTCAACACTGGGTCCCAGAGCCCTAGTACCATGGGGACTTTATGGACTTGTTTTGAAGTTGTCCAGTCCTGACATCGACTGCTGTAAGGGCAATTGGAAAGCACAGGATCAAAGGGGCTAACTGGCATCTTCCAGGAGCTGGCCTAGATTCCTTCTCAACACTGATGGGACCTGAGGAGATGGAGAGAATGTTAAGGAAGAAAGATTGTCATGAATAAAACAGCCAAGTGAGCTCTAGGTTCAAGTATAACTAAGTGCTTGGGAACTTGAAGGGGCAAGGGAGAGAAGGCTGAGAATTCAGGTTGTTGTGACCTTGGGAGGGCCTCTTTAAAATGTAGGGATGCAATAGCACCCCCTGGTGGCAAAGGACAAGTGGGCTAATAAAACATAAATTTAAACCCTTAAACTACACGGGTAAACCAAACTCCTGTATTTAATAGATAATAGCTAAAACTTAAACTGGAGGATCCCTTACTATCTGCAGATACTATGTAAATGTGGAACATGCAGTATCTTTTTTTTTTTTTTTTTTTGGAGATGGAGTCATTTATATTTAGGATACAATAAATATTCAGTG
>NW_012108641.1:515927-517903 GCF_000951045.1 Mandrillus leucophaeus
AAAGAGGGCTGGGTGTGGTTTCTCATGCCAGTAATCCCAGGAGTGGTAGTCTCAGCACTTTGGAAGGCCAAGGCAGAAGGATCACCTGAGACCAGGAATTCAAGATCACTCTGGGCAACAAGATGAAATTCCACCTCAACACAAAATGTAAAAAGCCAGTTCAGGTGGTGTGCACCTATAGTCCCAGGTACTGGGACAGCTGAGGTTGGAGGATCAGTTGAGCTCAGGAGGTTGAGGCTACAGTGAGCCATGATCACTGCACTCCATGTACTCCATTCCAGCCTGGGCAACTGAGCAAGCTTGTCTCAAAACTACAGCCCAGGCGCGGTGGCTCACGCCTCTAATCTAGCATTTTGGAAGGCCGAGACAGGCGGATCACCTGAGGTCAGGAGTTTGAGACCAGCCTGGTCAACATGTTGAAACCCCGTTTCTACTAAAATTACAAAAATTAGGCCGGGCGCGGTGGCTCATGCCTGTAATCCCAGCACTTTGGGAGGCTGAGGTGGACAAATCACCTGAGGTTGGGAGTTCAAGACCAGCCTTGACCAACATGGAGAAACCCTGTCTTTACTAAAAATACAAAATTAGCCGGGCGTGGTGGTGCATGCCTGTAATCCCAGCTACTTGGGAGGCTGAGGTAGGAGAATCGCATGAGCAGGGGAAGCAGAGGTTGCAGTGAGCTGAGATTGCATCACTGCACTCCAGCCTTGGCGACAGAGCGAGATTCCGTCTTAAACAACAGCAAAAACAAAAAATGACCAGAAAGGTAAAAGGGGTGTCTTATAAGGAATAGTCAGGAAAAATGGCTGAACAGAGGATATAATGCTTTTCCACTATAGATTACTAGAATCAGAGGGCATATATTCAAACTTGGAGACAGTTTTTCAAGCCATATTTAAAAAGTACTACTTTATACAGCCACTTGGAGACTCCACTACATAGAATGAGGTATAACAGAAAGACCACTGGACTAGGGATTAGAGGATCATTGGGGTTGAAGTCTTGGCTCCTCGCTGACTAGCGAGACACTTAATCTCTCTGAGCTTAGTTTCTTCATCTATAAAATAGGAATAACATCTATTTCTTAAGAGTTATAAAGATTAAAGCAGGCAAGGTGGCTCACATTTGTAATCCCGGCACTTTGGAAGGCCAAGAGGACCACTAGAGCCCAGTAGTTTGAGACTGGCCTGGGCAAAACAGCAAGACCCTATCTCTACGAAACATTTTTTAAGTTAGTTGGGCCTGGTGACACGTGCCTGTAGTCCCAGCTACTCAGGAGGCTGAGGTGGGAGGATTGCTGGAGCCTGGGAAGTGGAGGTTGCAGTGAGCCATAATCTCACAACTGTACTCCAGCCTGGACAACAGAGCAAAACCCTGTCTCAAAAAAAAAAAAGAGTGTGTATGTGCTTGTTATACAAGTATTCAACATATATTATTTCCCTTCCCCATGCTGTTTATTCCTATTTATTTATGACAGTCTGGCTCTGTCACCCAGGCTGTGGAGTGCAGTGGCAAGATCTCAGCTCACGGCAACCTCCTGGGCCCAAGCCACCCTCCCACCTCAGCCTCCTGAGTGGCTGGGACTGCAGGTGTGCCCTGCCTGGTTAATTTTTGTATTTTTTGTAGAGATGGGGCTTCTCCATGTTGCCCAGGCTGGTCTCAAACTCCTAAGCTCAAGTGATCTGCTGCCTCAGCCTCTGAAACTGCTGGGATTACAGGCGTGAACCACTGCACCTGCCCCATCCTATATTTAAAGGAATATTGTACCTATGAATCCTTTTTAAGTTAAAAAATTCTGTAAAACTTTTTTTTTTTTGGCCAGGCAGTGGCTCATGCCTGTAATCCCAGCATTTCGGGAGGCTAAAGTGAGTGGATCATTTCAGATCAGGAGTTCAAGACCAGTGTGGCCAACATGGTGAAACCCCACCTCTACTAAAAATACAAAAATTAGCTGGGCATGGTGGTGGGCGCCTATA
>NW_012108641.1:520483-521654 GCF_000951045.1 Mandrillus leucophaeus
TCTATTTTAGTAGAGATGGGGTTTCACCATGTTGCCCAGGCTGCTCTCCAAAGTGCTAGGATTACAGGCGTGAGCCACTGTGCCTGGCCAGGAATGTGCATTATCTTAATCTTCACAACAACTCTAAGTTTCATAGGTATTAAAAAATAAAAAGAAGAGAAAACCAAGACTTAGATGAAGTATCCTACCCAGTGTCATAGCTTGTAATTGGTATAGCTATAAATTCAGACCAAGGTCAGCATTACTAAGCTGTATTTCTTTTTCTTTTCTTTTCTTTTTTTTTTTTTTGAGATGGAGTTTCACTCTGTCACCCAGGCTGGAGTGCAGTGGCACAATCTCAGCTCTCAGCTCACTGCAACCTCTGCCTCCCTGGTTCAAGTGATTCTCCTGCCTCAGCCTCCCGAGTAGCTGGGATTACAGGTGCGTGCCACCACGTTCAGCTAATTTTTGTATTTTTAGTAGAGACGAGGTTTCACCATGTTGGCCAGGTTGGTCACAGCACCTGGCCCTAAGCTGTATTTCTTCCATGATGATTGTGATTTTTTTTTTTTTTTTGAGAGAAGGTCTTGCTCTGTAACCCAGGCTGGAATGCAGTGGCATGATCGTCGCTCACTGCTGCCCGACTTCCTGGCCTCAAGCGATCCTCTCACCTCACTCTCCAAAGCAGCTGGGACTACAGGCACTTACCACCACACCTGGCTAATTTTTCCTATTTTTTTTTTTGTAGGGACAGGGTCTTGCTATGTTGCCCAGGCTGGTCTTGAACTCCTGGGCTCAACTGATCCTCCTTCCTTGGTCTCCCAAAGTGTTGGGATTACAAGCATGAGCCACCACATCTGGCAATTGTGAACTATCAGCTGTAACTGTCAGGGATTTTTGAGTCATTGTCAACTGTCTCCTGGAAACATCAACTCACTGTGTTGCTATATTTAAAGATATTTCGGCCGGGCACGGTGGCTCACGCCTGTAATCCCAGAACTTTGGGAGGCCAAGGCGGGTGGATCATGACGTCAGGAGATCGAGACCATCCTGACTAACACGGTGAAACCCCGTCTCTACTAAAAATAAAAAAAAATTAGCTGGGTGTGGTGGCGGGTGCCTGTAGTCCCAGCTACTCAGGAGGCTGAGGCAGGAGAATGGTGTGAACCCAGGAGGTGGAGCTTGCAGTGAG
>NW_012108641.1:526794-532903 GCF_000951045.1 Mandrillus leucophaeus
TCAGGAGTTCAAGACCAGTGTGGCCAACATGGTGAAACCCCACCTCTACTAAAAATACAAAAATTAGCTGGGCATGGTGGTGGGCGCCTATAGTCCCAGTTACTTGGGAGGCTGAAGCAGGAGAATCACTTGAACCCGGGAGGTGGAGGTTGCAATGAGTCGAGATCATGCCACGTCACTTTTTTTGTTTCTTTTTTTTTGAGACAGGGTCTTGCTCTGTCGCCCAGGCTGAAGTGCAGTGGCGAGATCATGACTCACTGCAATCTTGACCTCCCTAGCTCAAGCAGTCCTCCCACCTTAGCCTACTGAGTAGACAGGACTGCCTGCCACTATACCCAGCTAATTTTTTTGCGTAGACAGGGTCCTATGTTGCCCAGGGTGGTCTCAAACTCCTGGGCTCAAATGATCCCCCTGCCTCAGCCTCCCAAAGTGTTGGGATTATAGGTGTGAGCTGCTGCATCTGGCCTAAACTTTTTTTTGAGTCTCACTTTATTGCCCAGGCTGAAGTGCAGTGGCGCAATCTTCACTGCAACCTCTGCCTCCCTAGTAGCTGGGACTACGGGCGCATGGCACTACACCTGGCTAATTTTTGTGTTTTGGTAGAGATGGGTTTTTGGCATGTTGGCCAGGCTTGGTCTTGAACTCCTGGCCTCAACTGATCCGTCTGCCTCGGCCTCCCCAAGTGCTGGGATTACAGGCATGAGCCACTGCACCCAGCCCTAAAACTTATTTCTAAAGGACTAAATTTTCACATAATAAATTTTCCTATTATATCTGTACCTCATTTAACACTGTCTTCGGAAGTGTTTATTAACATCTAACATTTTACTGATAAATTAAGAAGGCATCTGAAGCTTAATCAGATTTACAAGGTTAAGAGTATATGCTCTACCAAATACTGGGCTATAATAATTTATTATAATGAACCTCCAGAGGGTTCAGATAAATTCATGGATTCCTTGTGATATGAATTAAAACATGTGCAAAGCCGGGCATGGTGGTGCTTGCCTGTAATCCTAGAAATTCAGGAGGCGAAGGCAGGAAGATTGCTTGAAGCCAGGAGTTAGAGGCTGCAATGAGTTATGATCATGCCATTTCACTCCAGCCTGAGCAACAGAGCAAGACCCCTGTCTTGCTAAGATAATAATAATAATAATAATAAAATAAGAGGTTTGCAAAGTGTATCTTCCTGCCAGGCACGGTGACTCACGCCTGTAATCCCAACACTTTGGGAGGCTGAGGTGGGCGGATTACTTGAAGCCAGGAGTTTGAGACCAGCCTGGCCAACATGGTGAAACACCACTGTCTCTACAAAAAACTCAAAAATTAGCTAGGCATAATGGCACATGCCTGTAATCCCAGCTACTTAGGAGGCTGAGTCAGGAGAATCGCTTGAACCGGGAGGCGGAGGTTGCAGTAAGCCAAGATTGCACCACTGTACTTTAGTCTGGGCAACACAGCGAGACTCTGCCTCAGGAAAAAATAAAAAAAATTTAAAAACCCAGAAAGTGTATCCTTAATCAAGCCTAGAAGGTAACATCCACCCTTTCCTATATAGGACATATCCTTGTGTACCAATGACAACGTCTCTCCAGCTGGAGAGTTCTTAACAGCTGTACTTCGACAAACCAGTAAGGTGCATCACAAGTAACTTGTTACTGATTAACATTAAATGTATTTATTTAAAACTATGAATAATTTGTTTTCTAAATTAAAACTGTTTTAAGTTTCCAGAAGAGTACTCTTTTTATTGTATTTGAGACAGAGTCTCACTCTGTTGCCTAGGCTAGAGTGCAGTAGTGCAATCACAGCTCAGTGCAGCCTCAGCCTCCTGGGTTCGAGATCTTGCCACCTTGGCCTCCAGAGTCACTGGGACCACAGGTGCACACAATTATGCCGGCTAATTTTTGTATTTTTTGTAGAGATGGGGTCTCATTATATTGCCTAGGCCAGTCTCAAACTCCTGGACTCAAGCGATCCTCCCACCTTGGCCTCCCTAAGTGTTGGGATTATGGGCATGAGCCACCACACTCGGCTTGAAGAGTACTCTCATTTATACTTCTGATAAGCTTTCTGATGGAAGAGAAAGGAATTTTTAGGCACGAAGCAGGAAATGGACAGAACCTTGGGTATACTTTCAGGGGCATGAAAAAATGTAATTATTACTTATATGTATCATAGAAGAAAAAAATAAGGTTTATAATAGTTGGTTTGGAAAACTAGAGAGAACACAGCATTTCTTATGGCTGATGGGAGAAGATGGAATTAACACCAGGTTGATATTAGTTGACAACAAATATCAGAGTGCTTGCTCTGTGCTCTAGTTAATGTGTCAGATTTCATAGAGATTTTTGGTACAAGAAAGCTTTGTGGAATATATGCATTCTATGTGTCAGGCTTAGTGCAAGGTATTATTAGAAAAAAAGACTTAAAATAGAAACTATAGCTATATTAGATCAGATTGACACTTGGGAAAGACAGCTTATAGACCCAGTTTTGCCATTAAATACAGAACTTCATGAAGTTCTGTGGCTTTTCTGGCCCTCAGCTTCTTCATCTATAAAATGGGCAGAGGTGAACCAGACAACCTCTAAGGTTCCTTTAGATTCTAAAATTTTTAAAACCTTTGAAATGTTTATTCAGGTCTTCTCTCCTTGAGGTGTTCCTGGGAGATATTCCATTTGAAACCCTGAGACAACCACACCTCAGGATCAGGGTATTTAAGAATTTTCCGCTAGGCGCGGTGGCTCACACCTGTAATCCCAGCACTTGGGGAGGCTGAGGTGGGTGACCAACGAGGTCAGGAGATCGAGACCATCCTGGCTAACATGGTGAAACCCCGCCTCTACTGAAAATACAAAAAAATTAGCTGGTGCGGGCCAGGCACGGTGGCTCAAGCCTGTAATCCCAGTACTTTGGGAGGCCAAGGCAGGTGGATCACGACATCAGGAGATTGAGACCATCTTGGCTAACACGGTGAAACCCCGTCTCTACTAAAAATACAAAAAATTGGCTGGATGTGGTGGTAGGTGCCTATAGTCCCAGCTACTCAGGAGGCTGAGGCAGGAGAATGGCGTGAACCCAGAAGGTGAAGCTTGCAGTGAGCCGAGATCACGCTACTGCACTCCAGCCTGGGCGACAGAGCAAGACTCGGTCTCACAAAAAAAAAAATTAGCTGGTGCGGTGGCGGGTGCCTATAGTCCCAGCTACTCGGGAGGCTGAGTCAGGATAATGGTGTGAACCTGGGAGGTGGAGCTTGCAGTGAGCCGAGATTGCGCCACTGCACGCCAGCCTAGGCGATAGAGCAGGACTCTGTCTTAGAAAAAAAAAAAAGGAAAAGAAAAAAAGAAGTTTCCAAAAGAAGGTATCTTTTAGGTTTTTCATCCCTATGCCCCAGTCTAGAATCTCTACACACAGAAGTGTGGACAGACTTATAGTCTAGATTGACAATGGCTAGTGATAGAGATAAGAAAGATATACTTTATTATTGCCACTGGCATCAAATTTAAAAGCTTAGGCTGGCAAGCAAGGCCTCTCATTAAACAATATTCCTTACCTCGTCTGTCCCTATCCGAAAAAGCCCTTACTTTTCAGCTGAGTTGGTCACATCCATTTTCCCCTTCCTGTCTCTGTTCTTGCTGGTCCCTCCATCTGGATGGGGAGGGAAGGAAGAATAATGCATGTCCATTATTTCCTTCAAGACCAAGCTCTATCTGTCTTTATGTTTCAACAGCCATGAACACAAAGGATTTCTAGAATTCTACACTACCATACACTTATATTCCCCTGCTTCCTCATGGAGGTTCCTCTCTTCTCCAAAATTAGACCTTAAAGACATGGTATTGAGTGGGCACTGACTGAAAGCTTATCTAGTTTATGAGTGGAATGGAATCTCAACAGATAGAAAAATTAAAGGTTCAGGCCTCTCCTACCTTTATCCTGTGTCAATCCCAAAACTCTTCTTTCTCCTCCATTATCTTTCCTGTCTATAACTCCTTATCTTCAAGCTTAATGTAAGGGCAATTCCGGGCATGAAAAGACAACACAGTTTGTACTTTTGGTTTCATATTTTTTCAGTTCATTTCAGTAAAAACATAATATATAAAAGGCATTGCCACCATTTTCCCCTCCTGGGGGTGATCCATCAAGCCAGTGTGGGCTGCTCCAGTGGTTCATAGCTCATCATGCGATATGTGCAGGGCATGGTCACAAAGATCTGCAAATGGCAAACAATTTAAAGGAAAATGCCACTCTCATATTGATATGTGCCAGTATTGAGAAAATTTCCCAGACCAAGCTGACACAAACACACACCAACCACCATTCTGCAGAATATATGCTTATAAATGATAAAACATCCCCACTGCCCTCTCACCTGTATCTCAGGGTCAAGGGGACACAAATTCTGAAAGCTGACAGAAAATGGGTAGGAACACCCCAAGTCTCTAAGCCAAGGGAAATGGAAGACAGCTCTTGAGCTAATACCAGAGGTTTCTGGGATGGGGGTGTATGGGTGAGTTAGGGAATATCAGGTTCCACAGAGCTACTAGAACAGGAGATAAAGTGGGGGCAGCTTACCTGTTCGCTTACTGCAAAGTTTGTCTTTAACATTGTCAGCCTCTCGGGAAAAGAATTCAATGAGTTCATCCTCGTATTCCTCCACAATGCTCTCACACTGCCAACCCAAGGGAGAAATGGGTGACACAGGGCAATAAAAGGCCTCTTGCCTTCACTTCCAAAGAGGAGGACAAGGATATCAGCCTAACTTTCTAATTGGTTCTCCAACAACCCCTTAATGTCCAAGAACCAGCTACTGATTCCCATAGCTCACCGCAAACTTGAGGGTGCCACTGATATCTGAGTCAATTCGGATGCCTTGTAGGTCCAGTTCATTGGATTCTCCATTCCGGCCCACTACACGTACATAGTTCTTGCGATGGGTGGAAGGATCAATCTGTTCCCCATACTCCTTCATCCGGTCACATATCTCCTCCAGCAGCTCTGTGAGGTGGGCCTCTGAGCGGGCATAAGGCACCTAGAAATGTCCTCAGCCTTGGGTCACTCTCTTCTACCTCTGTACATTAGTAATTTATATCCTTACTTTTCTTTCCAAATCTAGCTCTAACAACCTATTCTAAAAAGCTTTCCCTAATTGATTTTAATTTTTAATTAGTGTTTTTTTTTGTTTTTGTTTTTTTTTCCTGAGATGGGGTTTTGCTCTTGTTTCCCAGGCTAGAGCACAATGTTGCAATCTTGGCTCACTGCAACCTCCGCCTCCTGGGTTCAAGTGATTCTCCTGCCTCAGCCTCCTGAGTAGCTGGGATTACAGACATGCACCACTACACCCAGCTAACTTTTGTATTTTTAGTAGAGATGGGGTTTCTCCATGTTGGTCAGGCTGGTCTCAAACTCCAGACCTCAGGTGATCTGCCCGCTTCAGCATCCCAAAGTGCTGGGATTATAGATGTGAGCCACTGTGCCCGGCCTAGTGTGGTTTTTAATTAGTACAGTTTACTTGATAGTTTCAAAGTACTTTTTTTTTTTTTGAGACAGGCCTCACTGCATTGCCCAGGCTAGAATGCAGTGGTGTGATGACTAAGGCTCACTACAGCTTGAATTTCCCACGCTCAGGTGATCCTCCCACCTCAGCCTCTCACAGGTGCGCACCACCAGGCTCAGCTACTTTTTTGTATTTTTTTTTGTAGAGAGTTTTGCCATGTTGCCCAGGCTGGTCTCGAACTCCTGCACTCAAGTGATCTGCCTGCCTCAGTCTCCCAGAGTGCTGGGATTACAGGTATGACCCACTGTACTTGGCAGTAGTTTCAAATATATGATTTGATTTTACCTCATTGTACAATTCTTTTTTTTTTTTAGAGATGGAGTTTCACTTTTGTTGCCCAGGCTGGAGTGCAATGGTGCAATCTTGGCTCACTGCAACCTCCACCTCCCGGGTTCAAGTGATTTCTCCTGCCTCAGCCTCCCAAGTAATTGGGATTACAGGCATGTGCCACCACGCCCAGCTAATTTTGTATTTTTAGTAGAGACGGGGTTTCTCCATGTTGGTCAGGCTGGTCTCAAACTCCTGACTTCAGGTAATCCACCCACCTCG
>NW_012108641.1:533028-540841 GCF_000951045.1 Mandrillus leucophaeus
TACTTTAAGTTCTGGGATACATGTGCAGAACGTGCAGGTTTGTTACCTAGGTATACATGTGCCATGGTGGTTTGCTGCACCTATCAACCTGTCATCTACATTAGGTATTTCTCCTAATGCTATCCCTCCCCTAGCCCCCCACACCCCAACAGGACCTGATGTGTGATGTTCCCCTCCCTGTGTCCATGTGTTCTCATTAATATATATATATTTTTGGCCAGGCACGGTGGCTCACGCCTGTAATCCCAGCACTTTGGGAGGCCCAGGAGGGTGGATCACCTGAGGTCAGGAGTTTGAGACCATCCTGACCAACATGGAAAAACCCTGTCTCTACTAAAAGTACAAAATTAGCCAGGCATGGTGGTGCGTGCCTGTAATCCCAGCTACTTGGGAGGCTGAGGCAGGAGAAACGCTTGAATCCGGGAAGCAGAGGTTGCAGTGAGCCAAGATCGTGTCATTGCACTCTATCCTGGGCAACAAGAGCGAAACTCTGACTCAAAAATAATAATAATAATAATTTTTTAAAATTGAGACTAATATCCTCAGTAAGCACAGTATTAAAGAGGTAGTGTAGGCTCTGTGGACAACAGCTATTAAGGTACCATAATCTTTTTTTTTTCCCAAGACAGAGTTTTGCTCTTGTCAACCAGAATGGAGTGCAGAGGGGTGTTCCTGGCTCACTGCAACCTCCGCCTCCTGGGTTCAATTGATTCTCCTGCCTCAGCCTCCCGAGTAGCTGGGACTATAGGCATGTGCCACCGCGCCTGGCTAATTTTTTGTATTTTTAGTAGAGATGAAGTTTCACCATGTTGGCCAGGCTGGTCTCAAACTTCTAACCTCAGGTGATCTGCCTGGCTCAGTCTCCCAAAGTGCTGGGTTTTGTTTTTTTTTTGAGACAGGGTTTTGCTGTGTTTCCCAGGTTGGAGTGCAATGGCACGATCACGGCTTACTACAGCCTTGACCTCTTAAGCTTAAGTGATCCTCTAGGCTCAAGTGATCCTCCCACCTCAGCCTTCCAAGTAGCGGTCACTACAGGCACATGCCACCATGCACTGCTAACTTTTGCATTTCTTTGTAGAGATGGTGTTTTGCCATGATGCCCAGGCTAGCACCATAATCTTAACATTGCCTTATATATTACTTATTAGATACACCTTTGTGTACATGTGTGTTGTTTTCGACTAAAATTTCCTAATTATGATAAAACCTTTTATTCTTATTTTTCATTTTTTATTTTTAGCTCTGATTCAGATTTTGAATGGACGTTTGTATGTATACCACAGTGCTACAGTAAAAACAAGTCATGTGGATGTGGAAAAGGGGGCTGATCAGGACTCCCTGTTTGCTAACAAATTCTACAGCAGAAACAAAGTATTAAGGTTTGGAGCCAGGAAGCAAGTGCATGGGGAATAAGCCTGCAGCCTCTTCCAAATGAGACAGAGCCAAATCTTTTAGATATCTCTCTGAGTCTATTTTCTTCATTTCTATTAAACTAAGGTCCTTTTTAAGCAGTCGAATTGTCATCCAAAGCCAGAGTGAGCTACTTTGTTTGGGGGAACAGTAACAGTTACC
The DNA here is from genome assembly GCF_000951045.1 of Mandrillus leucophaeus. Lineage (NCBI taxonomy): Eukaryota > Metazoa > Chordata > Mammalia > Primates > Cercopithecidae > Mandrillus > Mandrillus leucophaeus. Next base: position 534,601 of record NW_012108641.1, read on the forward strand.
TCCACCACTGACTGGCTGCCATCTGGATTGATCCGGAAAGATCCCATCTGAATAGTCTTCTTGGGGTCCACCTGGGCAATTTCCCATTCTAGTTCATCCACCAGAGCCCTGCACGCTGGTGGAAGAGGAGAGAATGGGAGCAGGGGAGAGGGTGGGGGTAGGGTGTGAGGAGAATGGGATCAACCCAGGATTTCCATTCCTCCTTCTCCCAGGCCTTGGATCTCATGCCCTCCCAAGGCTCTGCTTCCTCCACTTCTTTTTCCTGTTGTGCCTTTACCTCCACAGTGGAGATCCTGGCTCCTCCGAGCCCAGGCGGTTCCCAGCAGGGCCCCCAGAAGCAGGGCCAGCCAACCCCAGCCTTTCATCTTTAGCGTAATGGGGTCGCTCCACCTGGGTTTGTGTGGGAATAAAACAAGTGTGAGAAGCCGATTCCATTTTTCCCTGACCCCCCCACTCCTCACCCCAAGGCTTTCAAAGGCTTCACTGTGACTCTGGCTCTACTTTCCAGGAAGTGGCCGGGACACAAAGGGGCTTCTCTGTTCCAGCGCTTGAGGGCTCTGATTCCCCCAGGGCGGTAGGTGGGAGCGCAAGCTCAGGACTTGGGGCTCAGTCCCAGACTCTACGTGGAAAGGTGAGGCCCTAGGTGTTGGTACTTTAGCACTGCATGCCTAGAGTTCACGGGGCTTTGTGGCAGCTACAGGAGGTAAGTTGGCGATTACGCGAGGACTACAGGCACTAGGGAACTGCCAGCAGGGAGCCCTCAGTCAGGCCAGGAGGCCAGCATTCAATAATTAGGGCCCATTTGGATCCCGCACCGAAGATTCCTGCGTCCCCATCTCCAGCCCGTAAGTTGATTATCCGTACGGACCTCAGCCCCCTTTCTAAGGACTCCGCCATTGCTTTCGCTCCAGTCCATCCCCAACCCTCAGCGCCCAGCGCCTCGCCGCTCGCATCCGTCCCACCTCTGCTCCCAGGGCCGCTGCCGTGGCCCAAGCGCTGGAAGACCGCTGGACTCTCACTTTGGCCCCAGTGGCTCCCGAAACTACACCTGGCTGCGGGGAGCAGGGCTGTCCGGAATCCTCCAGAGCGCTTCGCCGCTTGCCACACACGGGGTGTCCCGGCGACCGCCTGACCCAGCTCCCGTGGCGCTAACTGGTACCTAAGCGGGGCTCGAGCGTGCTGCGGTGCGAGCCCCAATCAGACACCGACCCCAAACCCGCCCCTCCAAACTCTCGCGTGAACAGGCAGCTTGGGAGAGGCTCCTGGATAGCGAGGACCCCGGTCAATCGCTGAAGGACCCAGACTTGCGTGGCGACAGCTCCACGTGACCTCCAGGGGTCAGCCGTAGAATAGGAGTGGCCTTAAGAGACGACAGAGGCCGGGTGTACTGTATAGGAGCGGCTAGTCGTGCGCGTGAGCCAACTCAGGTGGGCTAGGACCTTCAAAACGGTGCTCTGCAGGCCAGCGAACAGCCCAGGTTTCAATACACAGGAAACTACATCTCCCAGGAAGCACCACAGCGCCAGACCCATCTTTGTGAGCAACTACAGGTCTCAAGCTATCCTGGGACCTGTAGTTTGTCGGCGTACACAATTAACGGGGAAACCGTACTGTACATCTTCAGTCTCACGTAGGGTACTGGGCAGCTACAGCAAAGACCCAGCATTGCCCAGAAAAGGCATAATTATACCTTTTTTTTCCTTTTGTTGAGACGGAGTCTCGCCCTATCGCCGAGGCTGGCGTACAGTGGCGTGATCTTGGCGCACTGCACCCTCCGCCTCCCGGATTCGAGCAATTCTCTGCCTCAGCTAGGATTACAGTCGCCATCCACCACGCCCGGCTAATTTTTGTAGTTTTAGTAGAGACGTGGGTTTCACCATCTTCGTCACGCTGGTCTTGAACTCCTGACCTCCTGATCCACCCACCTCGGCCTCCCAAAGTGCTGGGATTACAGAAGTGACCCACTGCGCCTGGCCCAATTATACCCTTTCATATCCATAACTTTGGATTCCGCACCTTTACCTTCAAAGGAAGGAGAGGAAGACTGAAGCCAGAGAACCTACACTAGCAGTTCCCTAATGAGATAAATGACAAACGGTATTTTGTTTTTATTTTATAAAACATGCAGTTTACAACAAATTTTTAAAAAACGGAACAAAACTTGGGACAGGAGAGTGGGATGGAAGACAGATGCTTCTCAGCCATCAGCAGGAATAAATGAAGCCAGCAGCCAAGCTTTGTCCAGGATCCAAAGGCCCTTTTGGCAATAGTATTGGCAACACTGGTTTGTTTGGGCCACCAACACTCTACTTGCTGGCCCCTCCAGGCATCCCTGAAGCAGTTGGTGACTTGTGCTAAGTCTTGAACTACTGTGGTATCCTCTGTCGCTGTCCAGGACTTCAATCCCTAGCCAGCTAGGAACTGACAATTATGGTTCCAGGAGCTTCTCTGCCTGGGTATTAGTGAACCAGGATATTAAGAATACCAATTACTTTCCATCTGGGTCAATTCTAGACTCCGTTTCTGTGCCACTGTTTTGCAAAGGATGAAGAAGGAATGAATCTGGCTCCTAGAACCTTTGCAACAATTCTGCTGTGTTCCAGTTCTATTAATAGCACCATCTGAGACTCTAGACCCTGAGCACCTCCAGTACTGGAAGTGGACAAGGTATAGCCAACTAAGGAAGCCATCTCCCAGTTCTGGGGCTATAGAACAGTAAAGGGAGAGGGCAGTGGTTCTTTGGGAAGGGTAGTCAGAGCGCCAGCACTGAGGAGAAGACAGCTGCATCTGTCAGAGACAAAACCAAAAAGCATGATTCAAGCTGAGTAGAGAAAAAAGCATCTTCTCATTACTTCCTATGAAGGAAAAATGCAAGAGAAAAAAGGGCATGGACCTTCCTTGAACATTTTAGACTTGGGCAAGAGGAAGTTATAGTTAATGGAGAGTTTTGATAAAATGTATTTCACTGAATGTTAGGAGGATGAAGTGCTTTGTAAACTGTGAAGTGCTATTCTCCATATGTGCAATCAAAATCCACCCAGTTGGGGGCGCTGGGCTCATGCCTGTAATCCCAGCATTTTGTGAGCCCAAGGTGGATGGATCGCTTGAGCCCAGGAGTTTAAGACCAGCCTGTGCAACATGGCAAAACCCTGTTTCTACAAAAAGTACAAAAATTAGCTGGGTGTGGTGGTGTGTGCCTGTTGTCCCAGGTACTTGGGAGTCTGAGGTGGGAGAATCACTTGAGCCCAGGAAGTCGAGGCTGCAGTGAGCTGTAATCACGCTACTGCACTTCAGCCTGGGTAAGAGTGAGACCCTGTCACAAACAAAATACAAAATCCACCCAGTCCAGTTTCCCTTGTCCCATCCCAGGTCTTACTCTTGGGACTTGTTTGGCCCTCAGGCTCAGGCACCTTCCAGTCCATCTTTCGGCCCTTCTCATAAAGACCCTTGAGCACCTTGTGGAAAGACTCAGGCTCAGTGCCATTTTTGCTTAGCTCCAGATACTTTCGGTAGAGCTGAAGGGCTGTGCGTGCATCCTCAATACTGTCATGGGTTTCCCCTTGAATCTTCAGGTCTGGGGTAAGTAAAGGTGGAATAGTTTGGGACCCAGCAAAGGGAGGTAGGAACATGTCTCCCCACTCCTACCTGACTCCAGAAAACTAAAAAGCCTGACTGTCCTTAAGGGAAATTGTCAAACATCTTCTTCATTGCACAGAAGGGATATTGAAGTTAATTAAATCCATTAGTAACTGTCACCACTGAGGGTCACCCCTACTCCCACTTTGTCCTCTAACACTTTTCCTACTTTGTCTTTTCCCCCCATGCTTTTATTTTTTATGTTTAAATTTTATTTTAGATTTGGGGTACATGTGCATGTTTGCTACATGGGTATATCATGTACTGGTGAGGACTGGGCTTCCGGTATCCCTAATATGCAAATAGTGAACTATGCAGCCAATACGTAATTTTCAACCCTCACCCATCCCCCACCAACCCCACTTTTAGAGTCCCCAGTGTCTATTATTTCCATCCTTATGTCCATATGTACTCATTGTTTAGTTCCAACTTATAAGTGAGAATATGTGGTATCTGATTTTCTGTTTCTGAGTGAGTTCACTTAGTATGATGGCCCACAGCTCCATCCATGTTGCTGCAAAGGACATGATTGCTTTTTTTTTAAATGGCTGCTTCTGCTATTAATGTACACCACAGGGGCCTACAAGGCAGAGCAACTCACCCAGAAAGTACCAAGCAAGGAATCGCAGGGAAATCATTCGTTTTCGGGGCATGTGGAACAGGTAGACAGTATCAAGGACTTGGTCCTTGGGCACCTGGCAAAGATAAAAGAGGGAGAGACTTAAGGTAGGGGACTATAATTTCCCATTCTCTGAAGGCACAATGTATACCCTGAGGGGCCCACTCCCACAAGAAGACTCTTAAAAGAGCCCTGCCAAACCATCAGGTTGATGACCCGGAAGTCCTTCTGCAGGCCATGACCCACAAACTTGACTCCAATGTCAATGAGAAAACGAAGCTTTAAGTAGGTAGACTTGAGAGTTGTTAGGTGCTTGGAGGAAATTTTGGCATCGAGGTCACCAGGCTTTATACCCGAGTATTGAGTCAAGTAATCCACCACCTAGGAATAGAGAAAAGGACAAGTCTTTTTCAGGAAGTGAGGTGGAGTTTTCCCCTATCACTCTTCCCTGGGTTCTTGAGCACTGTACATAAGCACCAGGGTGTGCCTCACTTGCATCTCTGTATCTTAATACCTGCTCCTGGGTAGAGATGTAGTCATCAATGAAGGGGATACCCTCATTAGGTCCCTGGCCCCGGACACAGGTAATCCTGGCTACTGACATCTGACTTGGTTTAATGGTAGACTTGGTACCATCACTGCGTAACTCTGCTTCCTCCTACATGAGAAGAGTTAATAAGGAAATCAGAGAAATGCTTACAACTCCTAATATCCTCAGAGTTCTCTTCCAATGCCCCATCCCTTTGGTCTTGGTTACCTCATTAAGGGTGACAAACTCGGCATCCAGACCCACCAGGTCCCCAATCTGTGGCATCTCATTCAGCATCAGTGGAATAAAGGTAGTATGTGTTTTCCGCTGCTTCCGTGCCAGCGAGGCTTCAGCCAGCAAGACACTTGCCTCAATAGGGTTCTTGACTAGAAGGGAGAATGAAGAGGACACAGGGCTTGGATAGCGAAGTGACTAGGGGAGAGAAGCCCAATGTGGCTGATAGACTCTGGGTCTTCACTTGACCCCTCAATAATCAAAGCACGTGGGAAAAAAGATCATGTCTGATAAATGGGACAGGTAGACAGAGCAGGTCACATCACAAAATTATCAACAAACATGCTGAGAAAAAAACCAGAAAAGACCACAGAGAATAAAGAATAAGATTTTCACTTGAACCTTAGTTTAGAGAATCCAGAAAAAGGTTACAGAGAAACTATGGTTTAAAGATACCAAATAGGTACTTAAATAAGGAGCTCACAGCTGGGCGTGGTGACTCATGCCTATAATCCTAGCACTTTGGGAGGCCAAGGCAGGCAGATCACCTGAGGTCAGGAGTGTAAGACCAGCCTGGCCAACATGGTGAAACCCTGTCTCTACTAAAAATACAAAAATTAGCCAGGTGTGGTGGTACGCGCCTGTAATCCCAGCTACTCAGGAGGCTGAGGCAGGAGAATCACTTGAACCCCGGAGGCAGAGCTTGCAGTGAGCCGAGATTGCGCCATTGCACTCCAGCCTGGGGGAACAAGAGCAAGACTTCATCTCAAAAAAAAAAAAAAAGGAGCTCACCTCCAAAAGAGATCTTCATTTGGGGTAAGAATAATTAGACATGAGACAGGCGCAGTGGCTTATGCCTGTAATCCCAGTACTTTGGGAGGCCAAGGCAGGCAGATCACTAGGTCAGGAGTTTGAGACCAGCCTGGCCAACATGGTGAAACCTGTCTCTACTAATTAGACAAAAAACAAAAAAATTAGCTAGGCGTAGTGGCACCTGCCTGTAATCCCAACTGCTTGGGAGGCTGAGGCAGGAGAATCACTTGAACCCGGGAGGCAGAGGTCGCAGTGAGCCAAGATCACGCACTGTACTCCAGCCTGGGCAACAAGAGCAAAACTCTGTCCCACAAAAAATAATAATTAGATATAACATCATAACCTAAGCCATTCGGACCAAATGTCCCCCCTCATCTCATTTCCACTCCACTCTCAAGATTTACAGCGTT
>NW_012108641.1:541006-555452 GCF_000951045.1 Mandrillus leucophaeus
GGTGAAACCCCATCTCTACTAAAAATACAAAAAATTAGCCGGGCATGGTGGCAGGCACCTGTAGTCCCAGCTACTCGGGAGGCTGAGGCAGGAGAACTGCTTGAACCCGGGAGGTGGAGGTCACAGTGAGCCAAAATTGTGCCATTACACTACAGCCTGGGCAACAAGAGGGATACTCTGTCAAAAAAAAAAAAAAAGCGGTCTCATCCTGTTGCCTAGGCTGGAGTACACTCTGGTACAATCATGGCTTACTCACTGTAGCCTTGGCCTCCTGGGCTCAGGTGATCTTCCCACCTCAGCCTCTCCAGCTTTAGCTGGGACCACAAGTATATGCTACCACACTCAGCTAAATTTTTTTTTTTTTTTTGAGACAGGGTTTTACTCTTGTCACCCAGGCTAGAGTGCAATGATGCAATCTCGACTCACTGAAACCTCCGACTCCCAGGCTGAAGTGATTCTCCTGCCTCAGCCTCCCAAGTAGCTGAGACAACAGGAGCACATCACCACACCCGGCTACTTTTTGTAATTTTTGTAGAGACAGGGTTTCACCATGTTGCCCAGACTGGTCTCGAACTCTTGAGCTCAAGTGATCTGCCCACCTCAGCCTCCCAAAATGCTGGGATTACAGGCCATAAGCCACTGTGCCTGGCCTACACAGGCTAATTAAAAAAAAAAAAGAAAACTTTTTTTAGGCTGGGGGTGGTTGCTTACGCCTGTAATTCCAGCACTTTGGGAGGCCGAGGCGGGCAGATCATGAGGTTAGGAGTTCGAGACCAGTCTGACCAACGTGGTGAAACCCTGTCTCTACTAAAAATACAAAAAAATTAGCCAGGCGTGGTGGCGGGCGTCTGTAATTCCAGCTACTCAGGAGGCTGAGGCAGGAGAATCGCTTGAACCCAGGAGGCAGAGGTTTCAGTGAGCCGAGACTATGCCATTGCACTCCAGCCTGGGTGACACAGTGAGACTCCATCTCAAAAAAAAAAAAAAAAAAAATTTAAGAGATGGGGTCTTGCTATGTTGCCCAGGCTGGATTTCGTGCTTCTAAATTTAAGGTCTGATAAACAGGAATCTCTTTAGTATCTCCAGAAATATTAACACTGGTTACCAATCCTAAGTACTTGCAAGCAATGTCCCAGATCTCATCCTGAAGCCCAATCTAAACTGCCCACACACTTGGGTCTACTGTGTAGCACTTACTGTTCAGGTTGTATCTGGAATTGAGATTCCGTTTGACATAATAAAGGATTGCAGGTACTTTCCAATTCATGTCAAACTGCACAGCTTCATGCTATAGAAGAGAAAAAGCACTTATGGCTAATGTATATCACCCTTTTCCTTTTCCCCACTTCGACAAGAGGCCAGGACTCAGGTGCTAGTTTGTTTTTTTTTTTTTTTCAGGTGCTATTTTTAAGTGCTAATGGTTTTTATTTCTGAGGATTCCTTCCTCCCTCCCTGTTGAATCTGCCTGGCATTCTATAGGGCCCTAAAGATAAGGATGCCAGGAAAAGGGGAAATGAAAGAAGAAACAGAACATGTTGCAACTAACCTTATCAATAGGTTCAATAAGAAAGTCATTGAACAGATACCACTGCTGGTGAGTAACGCCCTATGGAAATACAAAGAAAGCCTGTGGCGATACAAAGTGATGGCTAGACCACTGTCTCAGACTTAAGGACAGATCTGGGACTCACTGTGGCCATCCCAGGAGTGTTCCTGCCCTCTATAACCTCACTCACCTCCTTGCGCTGGTGGTAGGTCTCTCCAACTTTGATGTGAGCCACCAGGCTGCCCCCTGTGCGTGAGTCCAGGATGTGTACCACAGTAGCCATCAGGTCATACACATAGACACCATGCTCCTCCTCTGCCCTGGCTGGGCCCCACTGTGAGGGGGGTACCCAGGCTGCTAAGCTAAGTTTAAGGATGGGGAAGGGAGGGGAATGGGGACAGAGGACAGGGAGTTGGGGGTATAGGGGATGGGGTACCAGGGTAGGTTATCTCCATCCTAGCCCATCTAGGACCCCAACACTGAACTGAGTGACTACGGAAAATCCCCTAACAGGTAAATACTAGGCCTTATTCTCTTCCTTTTCCTTCTGCTAAGTTTCACCTTCCCCTGCCCTCCTTTACCTTCTGCCCCACCTTCTCTCCCTTATTCCCTTTCCTCTTCCCAGTTTTTCAACAACCTGCATCTCATCCCCATCAGTCCAATTGCAAACATCCAGCCCTTTGTTCTTGGTCATCTTCATGCGAATGGAGAAAGGAAGCCAGACATTCTTCAGCTCCTCAATGGAGGGACATACCAGCACACCCTCTGGACTCCCTAGTTCCTTCCTATCAGGTCAGAAGAATTGGAAATTTGTTCTGAAAGAGATCTTGACAAGAGGAGCCACTGGACAATTCAATCATTTGACAACTCCCAAGACAGCACCTACCAATCAGCCAAAGCAAACTCCTTGTTCTTGGAGATTTCCCCACCATGTTTCTTTACTGCCATCTTGAAGGCAACCTGAACACAAAAGAAAAACATCCAGTTCTTCAGGAACATAATCATGTATGGAGGTCAGAACGGGGATAAAATGAAAAATTATTCCTGAAGCCCTGTTTCTAGTCTGAGTCCTTACCTCAGCCTGCATTCTCCAGAAATCAGCCTCTTTTGAGCTGTTCACCTCACAATTGATGACAAGAATATCTGGCAGATGGCGGATGTTGCGGGTCTGAATCTGAGAGGAAAAAACAAACAAGGAATGGCAGGGAACGTACAGGAAAAGGAGTCTGGACAGGGACCTGGGTCTGTGTCCTCAAACTGGGATTCCTCACTCCACCAGAGATCCCTGGATGGCAGTGCTGACAGAGCCAGCCCCACATGGGATGGTGCTGAATCTCCATGGCAGGACCAGGACTCTAGTCCAGTCCAACAGTCCACTCACCGTGGGCTGGTACTTTTCACAGTTGTCACACCAGGCCTGTGTATTCTGGTCCAGGCAGATGCTTCGCTTCAGCACCTGAGCAAAGTCATAATTCTTCCCAGTTTTATCTGAGGGAAAATTAGATGCTTTACTCCTGGTTCTCCCCTCTACCCACAGTTAGTCCCCAACACCCTCTCCCTGATATTACAGGACATTTTGGGGAGCCTTCCCAACAGAGCTGAAGGGTACACCACTGTTGCTACCATCAGGGTAGGAGAGTGTGAAAAGCAGGGTGGATGAGGCTCGCACGGTCTCGCTGCCACAGCGGCAGAGGCTGCAGTTCTCCATCTCACAGCTGAAGAGCTGCCCAATAACAGAGTCCCCCGATGAGCAAAAGCTGCTAAGAGTGGAGAGGATGATATATGCACATTGAGGAAGTTAGGAGACCCTTTAAATCACAGAGGGGCCTGTCATGATGGCTTTAACTATTTCTATCCTGATTTCATACCTGCCTCCAGCACCTCGATAAGCCTGTGGTACTTCCAGCTCCTGCATATCTTGATGCAGTTGAGTGAGAATGAAGCGATTCCACCTCTGAATGAGCCTGGCCAGATTGCCCTTGCCTGAAGCCTCATCTGAGTCAGCCAGGATCAGACCAAGGGCTGAGGCCTCAGGAATAGTACGGAATGCCCGAAGAAAATTACTGCCCTGGAAATGTGTTGGTGGAAAGGGGTTATTTTCTCTTTTGTATCCACCTTCCTTCCCCTTCCATTTTAAGTGTCTCAGGTCTCCAGGTACTGACCTGGCAAGGGTCACCACGAGAGAGGTCCAACATGTGAAAGAGGAAGCCCAGCTCACATGCCAGACAGAACTCCTTCTGGCAAAGGTGGTTTTGAATTAGACAGCGTACAGGCTCCAGGAAATAGAGCACCTGGAGGGAAAAGCAGAAGAACTGATGTAGGAAACTGGCCTAGGGGTGAGGAGAAATATGAAGGTTAAGTGAGCTGGTGGAAAATACACAGCAGGAGTCCACCGAAGCAGTGAGTCCACCAAACCAATGGAGCTCAGAGGAGACTTGAAAGTTGTAGAGGCAAGAAAGAATTGTAGAGGAGACCATGGTAAAGTGAGCATGGCTGAGGAGACCTGGAAAGAGCAGGGTCGAGTGGCCATAGGGAAGAAGGAAAGCAGTAGGCACGTTCAAGTTGTAGGAATACCCAACCCTTACCTGGATCATGCAGTTACAGTAGGCGTTGGGGATGTGGGGCTCTAATCCAGCAAACAAGGTCTTATTGTAGTGTTTGAAGTCAAAGTCCTCCAGTCCTAGCTTGGAATATTTGATGGTCACCTAAGGCAGAAATAGTCTGAGCAAGACAAGGATATCCTCCGAGTCCCCAAATCTTTCCAGTAGCCATAGCCTTTCCTAGAACCTTCCTCCTGGGTCCAGGGTGATAGCTGAAGGCCTCCTGACTGAGTCCTTCAATCCTTTCTCATATGATTTCCTTCCTAGGGTACCTTTCCTCACATCCCACAGGCCCTGATGTCCCCCAGCACCTTGCGGTATTTCTTAGAAACCATGTGGAGATGTGGCTCCTCTTCTCGTCCTACTGGTGACTCAGTGACCTGGCTGAAGCTGTCAAATTCACTGTCTGACTCCTTGAGTCTGTAAGGTATCTAGGGATTTTAAGAAGAGGTAACCTTGTTGGATGTCTTGTCATCTTTGGCTTCACCCTCATTTATCCCAACATTGAAACAGCCACCAAGTCCTGAACCTTCTACATTCATAGCATTCTCAGCATCTACTGCTTCCTTTCTATTTCCACTGCCAACACTCTGCTTCAGCACAGCTGGACAACTGTGATGGCATCCACACTGGTCTCCCTATATTCACTCTGTCCAGCACACCACTACCAAATTAACCCTTGTAGAATGCTGCTTTCTGTGTATTACTTCCTCTATTATAAACTGGTGTTCAAAGCTTCACAATCTGGCCACTTCTAACTTTAATCTCTCACTACATCCCAATACCAACATCTACTCTGGTCAGACTGGTATACTCATATAGTCCCCCTCAGATATGTGTTTTGCATGTATGCCTCTTGAGACCTTTGCTAACACTCTTCTCTCATCTTGGATATTCTCCTCTGTTTCTATCTACTTAACTTATATCCCACCTTTCCAGCTTAATACCCAGCTCTTTCATTACACCTTCCTTGGTCACTTTAGCCTGGAGTAACATTTTCTCTCCAAACAGCTCTGGCACTAAATGCTTATGACATTCCTTCAGCATTTAACAACAGAACATAATGTCTGATATGGCTATGTCTTCTCTTCACCAACCAAATACTAAATTTCCTAACAGCAAGGGCCCTAGCTTCTCTATCTTTGAATCCTCCTAACACCTAGCATAGTTCCATCAATTCGGTAGGTTACCAACAGGATCTAAAAACAAAAGAAAGACTAGTAAAGGAAAAAGACAGGAGAAACTTCAGTGGGCTGGGGTGGGGGCTGATCCTCCACTCTGAACACACCTGATTGCGCAGCTTGGTGCGAGGATTGGGCGCATAGCCAATGAAGCCCACCTTCTTCATGGTGCGCAGAATCTCTGCATCCACAGGTGGTGCTCGCCTACAATCCAGTATAGTTCTAGGACTTAAATTGTTGTGGTGTACACAGATCCACTCCCCAATCCCCAAGGGTCCAGAGAAAAAGAAAATACTGAAGGTAGACAAAAATCAGGAAGGTAGTAGAATAATAACAAGGCTAGCAGAGAATTCTGATATCTTTGCCCTTTCCCCATCCCTCCCACCTTTTGGCCCAGAGGTAGGGTACAACCTGGGAGCTGGAGCAGAGTTGGCAGCAGGCCAATCAGAGAGAAGTGTGTCAGTGGTGAGTGGGACAGGGATGAGGGAAAGAGGCAGCAGGTCCTGGCTCCAGTCCAGAGGAGGCAGTGAGTCCACGAGACACGGCAAAGCAAACTCAGTCTCACGGGAGTAGGGGTTGAAGGAAGGCTCCGGGGAATCAGTCCAGAGGTGCACACAGCCCTCAGAATCCCCAAACGCCAGGGCCTGCTTGCTGGCTGACACGTCAAATGTCATTAGCAGAGGCCCCACAGGATTCACATGAAAGATATCTGCTGGGTTGGCTAGGCCTGTGGGTTCACAGAACTGGCACTGCCCTACAAAGAAGGAAGAAACCCACTGAGCTCTAGAAAGTGAAAGAGAGCCATACGCTTATGCCCTTCCTATCCTCTTCCCAATTTCAGGACAAGATGGGCCCCAAATCCATGCCTAGAGACAGAATGTCACCTGATGCCTTCCACAAACCACAGATGGTTTGCTACTCAGCAAAGAGTAATTCTACAGTTACTCTGCCTACTTTATCTTTACCTTTTTCCATGTTCCTCACATTCAAGAAAATAAAAGCTCTAATCTCTGGCCAAACCCAAGTAAAACCCTGAGACCCTGATGAAAGGTTACTTATTTCCCCAACAAAGAGGTTTCTGGATGAGTACTCATTCAGGTTCTAGCTCTCCTTTGCTCATTGATCCCTCCTACCCAATCCCATATGCCCTTCATACCTGACTGAGAGATGATAGCAAGACGAGAAGTATATGTAGGAATGAAGCGCAAGAAGGCAGGATCCACATGTACTTGAAGTGGTGTGATGGCACGCATCATGCGCAAATCATACACCTTGAGGAAACGGTCGCAGGCCAGGCCAGTGAGGCGGCTGGAGAAGCCGCAGGCAGCTAGCAGGTTGCCATGCACATCAAAATCTGAAAGACTTCCTGAGAAGGCATCAAACTCATGTTCCACCTTAAAAGTACGGAGATCTCTCAGGGAAACCTAAAAAAAATAAAAAATAAATTCAGTTATCTGCAAATTCTGTTATCAGGAAAAATAACTGCCACCTACCTAACCCAGTGGGGTCCCTACCAAAGGAACTAGGGCTTTAGGATAGGGAAACTTAAAGCACAGAAAAGGCAAACAGAGAAGCCCAGAGCTGGAAGGCGCTTCGAGGAGACTTCATTATCATAGAAAACATCAAACTGCAAAATAATCTCATGGTAGAACATCATTGAGTAGGAAGTGAATTCACTCCACTCATCCCTCATCTCCAATCCAACTACACCCCCCAAAATAATCTCATGGTAGAACATCATTGAGTAGGAAGTGAATTCACTCCACTCATCCCTCATCTCCAATCCAACTACACCCCAGAGTTAAGGGAAAGCAGATCCCAATCAGGTATCTAGTGAAACAGGGTCCTGCAGTGGGAAGAGAAATGGAACTTGGCCACCTTGCCAGACGTGTGGCCGCAGAAGAAGAAGCGATTTGTCTGTCTCATGATGGTGACTCCCGGCGTCTCTACTGCATACTGGAGAGGGAAGCAGGAAAAACCAGCGAGAAGAATGATTTTTCCCACAGACCAATGGAACAGAAAGGTCACACCCACATCTCAGGCACATTACCAGCCCAAGCATACCCTGTCCCCTCAACAACCTCAGACCCTGCATAGGTCTTTCTTGCTCCAGGCTTGTACCTTCTGAGTCTCCTGGACAGTGTTAAGATCAATCTCTAGTATGTGATTCTGCAGCCCACCAATGAGTAGAGTGCTGCTGTCAGTCAGTAGGAGACTGTGCATATCCTCATTCTCATCTAGCCTATTGGGGAGAGGAAAGGCTAAGGGGCCCAGGCCTTACAAGCTGCCAATCCCTTAGCCTTCCCACCCTATGAGGCATCCTCGTTCCCAGTCCAGAGCTGAGAAGCCACTTACAGGTAATCAAATATAATGAGGCCCCCACGGGCCATGTACTTGAGATTGTTCTTGGTGAGAAAAAGGATACCATTCTCCAGGCTCTGGATCTGCCGAATATCATCACTGCCATTGACTTGAAAGGATGAGTAGCGCTCCAAGGCTGGGCCAAAAAATGAAGTGGCATGGCCCTATAGAGGACAAAGACAACAGAGACACTTAGAGTGGAGGGGCAAGGGCCATCCTATGGCCAGGTCAGGGACTGAGCATGGCTCAGCCTTGATCCTTTCTTGCTTGGCCTTTGTGACCAGGAGCAACAGAGGCAAAAGGCTAGGAACCAGTCAATCTTAGTGATAAAGACACTGATAATACTGTCTTATGTTTGTTTAATGTGTTACACAGTATTTTTGTAAACTCTACCTCATTTTATCCTCACAATGACCCTGCAGAATAGGTAATGGCTCACTTGGTTAGAACAGTCTATAGAAAGTCAGGGACATAGTCCAATTCCCTACTGGCCAGCTGACTTTCTTGTTTCACATCTGGGAGGATGTGCATAAGGTTATATGCAAATACTATATCATTTTCTATAAGGGATTTAGGCATCCTTGAATTCTGGTATCTGGTATCTTTGGATCCTGGAACCAATCCCACATGGATACCAAGAAGATGACGGTAACTACTAAACCTCCTTAAATATCCCCTCATAACCTCAAACTCATGACATCCTAAATTAAATTCACCATTTTTATTTCATTTCAATTTTTCTTACTGTATTCTCTATGGTACCAAGATCTACCTAGTTGACCAAGCCATATATCTGACAGTCAAGTCCTATTTATTTTTTCCTAACCACTAGATAACCAAGGATTTTTAGAATATTTTATTTATGTACTAATTTTTGAGATGAAGTTTCACTCTTGTTGCCCAGGCTGGAGTGTAATGGCACGATCTCAGCTCACTGCAACCTCTGCCTCCTGGGTTTGAGCAATTCTCCTGCCTCAGTCTCCCAGGTAGCTAGGATTACAGACATGCGCCACCACGTCTAGCTAATTTTTTGTATTTTTAGTAGAAAGGGGGTTTCACCATGTTGGCCAGGCTGGCTTCAAAATCCTGACCTCAGGTGATCCACCTGCCTCGGCCTCCCAAAATGCTGGGATTACAGGTCTGAGTCACCGCGCCTGGCCTATTTTGCTTCCTAAATATTTCCTAAATCTGAGGCTGGGCGCCATGGCTCATGCTGTAATCCCAGCACTTTGGGATGCCGAGGCAGGTGGATCACTTGAGGCCAGGAGTTTGAAACCAGCCTGGCCAACATGGTGAAACCCCATCTCTACTAAAAATACAAAAATTAGCTGGGCATGGTGGTGCACACCTGTAGTCCCAGCTACTCGGGAGGCTGAGGCAGGAGGATTACTTGAACCTGGGGGGCAGAGGTTGCAGTGAGCTGAGATGGCACCACTACACTCCAACCTGGGCAACTGAGTGAGAGTCTGTCTTAAAAAAAAAAAAAAAAAAAAAAAAGCCCTTCAGTGGCCTGAAGGTTCAAGTTCAAGGTCCAAGCTATTTTAACATGGCATATGAAGTTCTCTAGAATGTTCCTTCCCAAGGAACATGGGTCCTTCCCTCCGTTCTAGAGGGCCTAGAATAGTAAAGGAGAGGCACAAGGATGAGTTAGAGGCATGGGGCTCTGCCTCCTTGTTCCCCTTTTTGGGGCTGCATTCAAGTCTCTATTCAAATGTTACTTTATCAGAGAGAACTCCTGACCAACTATCTAAAGTAGCAACATTGTTTCTGAAAGAGCCATTAGGAAAAAAGATTAAAATTAAAACACTACAAAACCAAACAAAATAGCAACCTTTCCCACCCTTCATTACCTCAACCCCCTTACTCAACTGTATTTCTCTTTTAATAGAGATGGGGTCTTGCTATGTTGCCCAGGCTGGTCTTGAACTCTTGGGCTCAACCAACCCTCCCACCTTGGCTTATCAAAGTGCCGGGATTACAGGTGCCACTGTGCCTGGCCTCACTGTATTTTTCTTTTTCTTTTTGAGATGGAGTCTTGCTCTGTCACCCAGGCAGGAGTGCAGTGGTGTGATCTCAGCTCACTGCAACCTCTGCCTCCCAGGTTCAAGCAATTCTGCCTTAGCCTCCCAAGTAGCTGGGATTACAGGTGCCTGTCCCCACACCCAGCTAATTTTTGTATTTTCAGTAGAGATGGGGTTTCACCACGTTTGGCCAGGATGGTCTTGAACTCGTGACCTCAGGTGATGCGCCTGCTTTGGCCTCCCCAAGTGCTGGGATTACAGGTGTGAGCCACCATGCCCAGCCAGTATTTTTCTTAAGAGTACTAATCAACACCTGAATGTATTGTAATGTTTTCCTGTTTACTTGCTTATTCCAAACCTAGACCT
Source organism: Mandrillus leucophaeus (assembly GCF_000951045.1). NCBI lineage: Eukaryota > Metazoa > Chordata > Mammalia > Primates > Cercopithecidae > Mandrillus > Mandrillus leucophaeus. The sequence continues at coordinate 551,082 of NW_012108641.1, forward strand.
TACAGCAAGGTCTGACACCTAGTATATGGCTCAAAAAAACACTGGTTGAATGAATAAATGTCTACCTCCTCCAGTCCGGTAAACCCTAATTGCTTGTAGTTCCGGAATTTTGTACTCACCAAGCTTTGTATATCTTTGGAATCTTTGCTTATCCTATGCTAAGACAGCCTTTTCCCATCTTTTTCATCTCATTTCTACTCATCTTTCAAGACTCAATTCAGGGGTTACATCCTTCTGGATGCCCTGACTATCCTCCATCCTGTCCAGCATCCAGTACAGATTTTCATACTGGCGCTTAGTACCATGAAATTATCTGTTTTTGTATATGTTTTTTAGCTCACTGTCCTGTAAACTCCTTGAGGGCAAGGATTATGTTTTATTTAGCTTTATTCACAGCGCCTAGCATAGCAGTAGACACTGCCTACTAAACTGAATGAATCACACACACAAAATTCATCCCTTCTAATGGAAAAACAATTCATGACCTAAGAAGTCAATTAGTAAACAAAGGACAGCATAGTGTTTCTTTTTTTTCTTTTTTTTTTGAGACAGAGTCTTGCTGTGTCACCCAGGCTGGAGTGCAGTGGTGTGATCTTGGCTCACTGCAACCTCTGCCTCCCGGGTTCAAGCAATTTTCCTGCCTCAGCCTCCCGAGTAGCTGGGACTACAGGCACCCGCCACCACGCCCAGTTAATTTTTTGTATTTTAACTAGAGACAGGGTTTCACCATGTCAGCCAGGATGGTCTCAATCTCCTGACCTCGTGATCCGCCTGCCTCGGCCTCCCAAAGCGCTGGGATTACAGATGTGAGCCACCGCGCCCGGCCGAACAGCATAGTATTTCTTACAAAGCCTTTGGGCACCATAGCATATTGGCAATACAGATACAGATTTTAAAAAATTAAGATTGATAACTACTCTGAGATTAAAATCAGCCAGAAAAGACAAAATGATTCAATATAAGATATGCAGAATCATACATTAAATATTCTATAATAATAAAAATAGAAAACAGAGGTGGGGCAATAGCAATAGAGATTAGATTTGGATGGCTACAGACTAAGTGATGGGTACAACTATCAATATAAATCAAAACACTGGATGGGCAACTGTGACAAAAGCAGGATGCTGGCCAGGTGCCGTGGCTCACACCTGTAATCCCAGCACTTTGGCAGCCCTAAGCAGGAGGATCATTTGAGTTTAGGAGTTTGAGACAAGCCTGGGCAACAGAGTAAGACTAAACAATTTTGTAAAAATTAGCTGGTTTTGGTTGCGCACACCTGTAGTCCCAGCTACTTGAGAGGCTAAAGTGGGAGGATTGTGTGAGCCCAGGAGGTTGACGCTTCAGTGAGCCATGATCACATTGTGCCATTGCACTCCAGCCCAGGGCGACAGAGCAAGACCCTGTCTCAAAAAAAAAAAAAAAAAAAAAAAAAAAAAAAAAAAAAAAAAAGTGGGATGCCTTCTGATAAAGAATATGTCATTTATTCCTAGATCCTAGATTCTCCATTTATCCCTCCAACCAGACCCAGCTGTCTCATCACTACAACTCCTCAGTACTGGCTATTTGCAAAGCGGCTGTCCTTGGGTTAAGACCAGATAAAGACCTTCAACATCTTTCAACCCTCACAAAGGGGTACAGTTCTTACCCCGTGGCTCCCTACCCACAGCATCTCCTCGTGCAAGTCAAAGTGGGAGACGGAGACAGGTACACCCACTTCAGCCACCACGCTGTGCAATTCAGAGTAGACACCTTCCATTATGTGCACTGATTCCTGGACGGGAAGAGCCTCCAAGGCCACTCCCTCTGGGTCCAGCTCCACATTCTGTAGCAGACTTGGGTTCAGGTGGGCATCCAGGACAGGGTCCAGGGCAGAATGCATGGCTGGGGCATACTCTGCCAGTCCAGGGTCCAGACCCTCAAAGTTCATGATGACGATGGCAGCTTACACCTATGTCACACCCTCCCTTACCACAGTCCCTTTAGACGCCTGACCCAACCTTCAGCAAGACAGCACCGGTGGGCCTAGAATGGACATCCTGGCCTGTAAGGGGAAAGAGGTAGCTGAGTCAAGGGTAGGTCCAGGTACTGGTACGTAGGGTCTTCTAAGTTATGGGGCAGGAGGGAGATGAGGCAGGCATGAGGGATGAGACTGCCAGCCAAAGGAGGAAGCAGGCAGGGGAGGGATGGGCAGTGGGGGTGGAGGTGGTAGAACTGTTGTCCCTATCTCTCCTCCGCTAGGCCCTCTGTACTCTCCACCACCCCAATATCTAACCTAATCCTTGACTTCCCTTTCTTCTCATTTCAGACTGCTCACTTGCCTGGTTCAGCCCTGAATCATCAGGTGAAGGGAGCGAGAACTGCAGGGGTTGGCGTTAGGTAGAGGGATCTAAGGTGCTTTCTCCCAGAATTGGGGGTGAGGACGGATGGGTTGGACGGTGGGGAGAACGAGAAGTCACTTTCCCAGAATCCTCTCCAATAGCTACCCAGGATTCCCCAGAGGAAAACAATAATGGCCAGTTACCCACAATTGGGGCGGGGGCAGGGGAAGATGGTGGAAACGGCTAGTTACCCAGAATTCTCTGGGGGAACCAGAGAAATCGGTTATCCAGAATTCTCCCACGGCGGCGGCGAGGAGGGGGATAGGGCAAGGGTCAGATGTGTTCCTGGGATGCTTACGGGGAATGGGTCATTACCAAGATTTCTCCATGGCGGATATTTTGGAGCGCGTGGAATTACAACGAGTAGGGGGAGCGCAAGCGCTGTCAGCTCCGCGGGAAATTCCAGTTTCCCCAGTTCTCCCCCACGCCTAGGGCCTCAACCTAACCACTACGGCGCCAAGGACCGGACTCCCAGGCGCGCCTTCCAATCAAGAAGGGCTCGGGGCACATTTAAGCCAATCAGAAGGGCTCCGGGCGCATCTAAGCCAATCAGAAGGAGCCAGGTACGGCGACTCCAGGAGAGAGCGTGTGACGTAGGCGCCGGAAAAAGAGGTTACGGGGCGCCGGTGGGACAAACGCAACCAGACGCCGGACTTGTTACGTGGCTTTAAAAAGTAACCCTTTTTAGTCTTTTTGAACAAAATTACGTCTAGAGTTGGAAACCAAACTTTTATGCTTTCTATAACTTTAGGAACTCTAAAATAAGGGGCACCCAAGGCAAAGCACTAGGAGACGAGGTTGGGTATTCCCGGCGGGACTTCGTCCACCTCCTCTCCCTGCGTTGCTCTTGTGAGCCACTCCGCCACCTCTGACCATGTTGCCCCCGAAACTCGCTGGCATTTCCTATCATTTCTAGATATGGGAGAGAAAAAAAGGAACCGGGAGCCGGATTCCTGACCCAGTCCAAGTGGCTGCATCTTCTACAGGCAACCATCTGAAACTCCCATCCGTGATTGTTCCCTCCCCAGAGACCCCGGTAACATTCCTGGGTAACAGGATGCCCCTGGTTATCAAATTCCCCTAGCTCTTGAGGCTGGCTGGACGTTATCCCTCAGAGGGGGATGAGCCTGGCAAGTTGAGACTTTTGTTATTCTGAAGAATTCGTGGGTCCTGTGAACTCTAATTGCTTTGAAATGGGTCCGGGTTGTGAGATGTCTCAACTTTAGCTTAGCTGTTATTACTGTTTCTAAAGGTCACATAAAGGGACTCTGATGGGAGACATTCCTTATGAAAGATTCAATTCTATAACATTTCTCTCTCGATAAAGGCTGGTAAATAGAACTTCATTAAAGGACCCAAGAATTTAAATTTCCAGGACTCAGAGGGGTGGGGTCCTATACCCAGTCAGAGATCCTAAAGCCTAGACCGAGAGAAAAAGACACATGGTCTCTCAAACTGATTTGATCTGACTTTGCAGGTCATTAGATGTAAAATCTCCGAAAAAGGTGGGTGCTGAGAGACCTAGACAGTTCCTACACTTTAAGAAATCTCCATCTTGAGGTCTCGAATTGAGAAAGACTTAACAGACCCATGAGAGTTACAGATCCCAATAACCTGGGCTAAATAATGTATGTCCGCCGGGCTCGGTAGCTCACGCCTGTAATCCCAGCACTGGGAGGCCGACGCGAGCGGATCACCTGAGGACAGGAGTTTGAGATCAGCCTGACCAACATGGAGAAACCTCGTCTCCACTTAAAATACAAAATTAGCCGGGCCTGATGGCGGGAGCCTGTAATCCGAGTTACTTGGGAGACTGAGGCAGGAGAATCGCTTGAACCTGGGAGGGGGAGGGTGCAGCAAGCCGAGATGGCACCATTGCACTCCAGCTTTTCTTTGAGATGGGGTCTCACTCTGTTGCCCATGCTTAAGTGCATTGGCCCTCTCGCTCACTGTAGCCTCAACCTTCTGGGCTCAAGCGATCCTCCCACTT
>NW_012108641.1:555761-572500 GCF_000951045.1 Mandrillus leucophaeus
GTGATCCGCCCGTCTCGGCCTCCCAAAGTGCTGGGATTACAGGCTTGAGCCACCGCGCCCGGCCTGGTCTTGAACTCTTAAGCTCAAGCGATCCTCCTGCCTCGGCCCCCCAAAGTTCTGGCATTACAGGCATGACCATATGTGGTGTACAGTATCCAATGTAATGCAGTGATTAAAAACTAAGGATCCAGGCAGGGATGGTGGCTTGTGCCTGTAGTCCCAGCTACTCAGGAGGCTGAAATGGGGGGGATCACTTAGTGGTGGTGGTTGCAGTAAACGGAAATGCAACTACATTTGGGCCTGGGTGACAGAGTGAGACCCTGTCTCAATAAAACCCCCCAAAAACCAAGAACAAAAAAGAATGCAGGATCTGACGCTAGATTGTCTGCATTAGAATTCTAGCCACTTAAGCCGGGTGTGGTGTCTCACCCCTGTAATCCCAGCACTTTTGGAGGCCGGAGGCAGGTGGATCACCTGAGGTTGGGAGTTCGAGACCAGTCTGACCAACATGGAGAAAGCTCATCTCTACTGAAAACATAAAATTAGCCACCCCTAATTAGCACCCATGGCGCATCCCTGTAATCCCAGCTACTTGGGAGGCTGAGGCAGGAGAATCGCCTGAACCTGGGAGGCGGAGGTTGAGGTGAGCGAAGATGGCGCCATTACACTCCAGCCTGGGGGACAGAGCAAGATTCTGTCTCCGAAAAAAAAAAAAAAAAAGGAATTCTAGCCACTTAGAGGCTCTGTGAACTTGGGCAAATTGCTTATCTCTGCACCTCAGCCTCCTCATCTGTAATATAGGGTAATAATAGTATCTACCTTAAAGGGTTGTTGTGAAAATTAAATAGTTTAGTACATGTAAAGTGCTTAGACAAAGTACTTGGCATTAAGCGAGAGTTGGATATATATTAGCCATCATTATTAACCACCTGGGGGAACTTCAGCTGATTTGGAGTCTAGGCATACAACTGGAAAGGCCTGCCTAGGAGTGTCTTGTGAATGTGATTTGCATAACGGTCTAGGCCCAGCTGACGTCAAGGGCTCCTTATAGCTCCAGGTCAGTTGTAGCCCTGGATGTAGTTCCTGCCACTCAACAGTCCCACAATCTCCCCACCAACCCTGCTTCCTACCCAACTACTGCAGCACCAGGAAGTGAAACAAAGAGGCAGAGCCCTGTGCCTCCAACTCACCCTTGTCCCTCTCATCCCATCCCCCAGGCTCTACTTCCTCCTCCTTTTCATCTTTCTTTCATCTCTTATCTTTTAGGGCTCCCAGAATGGGGACCAGAGATGGGAAGAGCAAAGGAGACGTTGTACACAAGTAAGGTGAACTCCCTATCCTGCGCCCTCCCATTTCCTTATTCCATTTGTGTCCATCTTATTAGGGAGAAAGGCAAATCAGTTCTCACCCAAACTCAGATAATTCTCTGATGCCGGAAATGTTTAATCTAAAGGGGTAGGTTTTGTTTTGTTTTGTTTTGTTTTTTAAGACAGAGTCTTGCTCTGTCACTCAGGCTGGAGTGCAGTGGTGTGATCTTGGCTCACTGCAACCTCTGCCTCCCAGGTTCAAGCGATTCTTTTGCCTCAGCCTCCCGAGTAGCTGGGACTACAGGTGCCCACCACTACGCCGGCTCTTTTTGTATTTTTAGTAGAGACAGGGTTTCACCATGATGGCCAGGGTGGTCTCGAACTCCTAACCTCATGATCCACCTGCCTCAGCCTCCCAAAGTACTGGGATTATAGGCTTGAGCCACCGTGCCTGGCCCTTGGTAGGTTTAACTTAGAATCACAATATTTTTTTTTTCTTCTCTCAGCTCATACCTACAGAATCATAATATTTGAACTAGAAGTGTCACTGGGCAGTTTTGAATAGTTCTAAGGGAAGGGAGACCTCCATTCAGGACAAATTTCTCAGAAGGGTCAACCTCTTGGGAAAGGTGATGGGAGCCAGCTGTGTGGTCACTGATGGCCTCATTCTGACGTCTTCGAAATTGTTCTGGGACCCACTAGGGTCGGGGCAGTCCCGGCTTTGGACCACCTTCCACTCCCACGCCCAACCTCACACTCTTAGCTGTTTCACTTGATGTTGCATCATGGAGGGTGATGAAATCGGTGTCAGTGGATTTTACCCATGGATGCAACAAGCTGAAGGACCAGCCAGAGTCATTGACACTGCACCTTCAACTACCCAGAACTCCTGGGCTTCCTAGCCATGGGGTCCAAAGCCGGGACTGCCCCAACCCCAGTGGAGGGTCCCAGAACAATTTGGATGACATCAGAATGAGGCCATGGGGCTAAGTGCTGGAATGTCTAAGTTGAACTTCCAGGCCTTATTTACACTAGTCCGGAAAAAAACATCATCCAACTCTTATAGAGCCTATGAAATCTTGGGCCACTAGGGTTGAAGAATCAGGTGGTTCTTAGTCAATAAACCCCTTCCCACAAGAGCCTTTCTAACCTCCACTGTGAGGCCTGAAATGGGGAGCAATAAGACCTCATACTGGCTTCCCAGTTCTCCAAGTTCCTTCATGCCCATTCTCTCCTATGAAACCAGGACCATCCAGTTGAAAATAATGCTGTTTCCAACTGAGAAAAAGAAGCCTGTTTATTCCTAATAGAGGGCATCAGGTAGAAATCAAACTTCATTGCAAACAGCTCACCATCCTATTGGGAGATGAATGAATGTTTCTTTGTTTTGTTTTTTCCTCAAGCAGGAGGAAGTGAGGAAATTAGATTTGGGGTGGGGTAGGGGTATAGCTTTGAGAGGCAAAAAGATCAGGGAAAGGTCAAACAGGAAGGAACTTGAGACCAGATTGATTTAAATATTTGTTCTCCCTTCCCCCCTCCAGCCCCATCCCTGCTGTGCACTCCCCACCGCCCCCCATCCCCGCCCCTTCTACAGCCATTTCAATTCCTGGAGAGCATTACACATGTGTCCCATCCCAGGCCTCTAGCCACAGCAACCACACGACTCATTTCCCCTGGAACTGCAGCTGCATACCTGGGCTCCCCACAGAGGGGGATGATGCAGGGAGGGGAATCCCACCTGCTGTGAGTCACCTGCTGGTATAAAGGGCGGGCCTTACAATGCAAGGACCTTAAAAGACTCAGAGACAAAGGGAGAAAAACAACAGGAAGCAGCTTACAAAGTCGGTGAACAACTGAGGGAACCAAATCAGAGACGCACTGAACAGAATCAGGCTCAAAGCAAGTGGAAGTGGGCAGAGATTCCACAAGGACTGGTGCAAGGCACAGAGCCAGCCAGATTTGAGAAGGCAAAAAAGATGCTGGGGAGCAGAGCTGTAATGCTGCTGTTGCTGCTGTCCTGGACAGCTCAGGGCAGGGCTGTGCCTGGGGGCAGCAGCCCTGCCTGGGCTCAGTGCCAGCAGCTTTCACAGAAGCTCTGCACACTGGCCTGGAGTGCACATCCACTAGTGGGACACATGGTGAGTGGCAGCCCCTGGAGCCTAACAGGAGTCTCTCCAAGCTCTCCAAGGCTGTGGTAGAAGACTGTGGCCTTGAGTGGAAACTGGAGGGTTGAAGGCCATCAGGGAGTAAGAGAGGGCAAGAGAGTAGGGTTCCTGGGAGAGTCATGGGCCTGAGGGTCAGGTTGGCTTCAAAAGTACTTATCTTATTTCTTCATTCTTTCCACCCCTTCCTCCATTCCAGGATCTAAGAGAAGAGGGAGATGAAGAGACTACAAATGATGTTCCCCATATCCAGTGTGGAGATGGCTGTGACCCCCAAGGACTCAGGGACAACAGTCAGGTACCACTGGGATGTGGCTGGGCGATGAAGGAGAGGGGACTGAGAACATGGCTGGGTACCATGGTAAACCAGAAGTTGTGTCTGAAAATAGTAAGAAACTGGGTGAGTCTTCAGTGAATGGAGTAGGAAGAGGATGTCCTCTTTCATTGCTTTCTTCTCTCCCTAGTTCTGCTTGCAAAGGATTCGCCAGGGTCTGATCTTTTACGAGAAGCTACTGGGATCGGATATTTTCACAGGGGAGCCTTCTCTGCTCCCTGATAGCCCTGTGGGCCAGCTTCATGCCTCCCTACTGGGCCTCAGCCAACTCCTGCAGGTATTAACTAGGGGCCTGGAGGATGGGGGCTTGCAGGTGTCAGAGACAGAGGATTGGGGGTTAAGGGTCTAGAGTCTTCTCTGACTGTGTCTTATGCCCTTTCAGCCTGAGGGTCACCACTGGGAGACTCAGCAGATTCCAAGCCCCAGTCCCAGCCAGCCATGGCAGCGCCTCCTTCTCCGCTTCAAAATCCTTCGCAGCCTCCAGGCCTTTGTGGCTGTAGCTGCCCGGGTCTTTGCCCATGGAGCAGCAACCCTGAGCCCCTAAAGCCAGCAGCTCAAGGATGGCACTCAGATCTCCATGGCCCAGCAAGGCCAAGATAAATCTACCACCCCAGGCACCTGTGAGCCAACAGGTTAATTAGTCCATTAATATTAATGGGACCTGCATATGTTGAAAATTACCAATACTGACTGACTTGTGATGCTGACTTATAAGGTTGAGTATTTATTAGATGGGAAGGGAAATTTGGGGATTATTTATCTTCCTGGGGGCAGTTTGGGGAGGATTATTTATTGTATTTATATTGAATTATGTACCTTTTTCAATAAACACTTATTTTTGTGGCTATATGAGTCTAATTTCTAGGCTCAATTGGGAAAGAGAAATTGATGGAAAAATAAGGCCAAGGGATTACAATATGCATCCCTTTCTTCTATTCTGAAGGGCTATGATGGAGAGAGATATTTTCTCATGACCCCCTGGTGTACAGAATAACTGGGATCTCTTTAGTATTAATTCCTATATGGCTGAGCAAGCAGAATGGGATTACCAGATTAGGAAGTGGGGTTATACCTAAGGGTCACTTGCTCCCTGATCCAGTGTCTCCTTCCCTGCTTTCTTGGCCAAGGGTGTATCTGGCCAAAGACAGGGGTCCTGATCACTGCAGGATCAAAAGTCAGAGTTCAGTTTTGAGCAGGAAGGGCATTCCAGGAAATGAAGGTAAATATCGCGGAACAATGGGACTCTCCCCTCAAAGGACATTTGGAGTCCCTTTGTTTCTTTTTTTTGAGATGGAGTCTCATTCTGTCTCCCAGGCTGGAGTGCAGTGGCGTGATCTCGGCTCACTACAACCTCCGCCTCCCAGGTTCAAGTGATTCTCTTGCCTCAGCCTCCCGAGTAGCTGGGATTACAGGCACATACCACCACGCCTGGCTAATTTTTGTATTTTTAGTAGAGACAGGGTTTCATCATGTTGGTCAGGCTGGTCTTGAACTCGTGACCTCAGGTGATCCACCCACCTCAGCCTCCCAAAGTGCTGGGATTACAGGCATGAGCCACCACACCCAGCCTTGGAGTCCCTTTGGAAGTTTGGTAACTCAAGGGTAGCTGAAATTCTTTGAAAAAAGAAAAGACGAAGGGAAGTGGCTAGTGATTATTTCCTTTCCTTTTTTTCCATAGTCACAGCATCAAAAATTGTGGGCTTTGAAGTCAGACAAATCCAGACAGGTTCCTGTCTTGGCTTTGCCAACAATCAGCTGAGTGACAATGAAACAGTTATATAACTACTCATCCCTCCCCCCACAATGCATATATACCTCCCAGCACCCCTAGAAGAGTCTAAGGGACAGGAGGGGCTACTCCAAACAGAAAGGGAAGAAGAAATATGACAAGAGGAACATAAAGGGGTGGATGGAAGAGAGGTCACAATTTTCTGACTTTATTCCTGTGCAGCTTGTTGGTATCCCTTTGTGAGCAGAGAAATAAAAGAGGTTCAGAGATGAGACATTTCCAGATCAGCACAAAGTTTATTAGCCATTGCTGCTCAGAAGAGCCCCCTTCTGAACAGGACTGTTCCTCTGACATAACAGACAAGAAACAGCCACCTGTGCAGGGCCTTTCATTTATATCTCAAGCTACATCAGGATGACATCTTAGAGCAATGTCAGTTGCCCCCTGGGGTTCCCTGGGAATAGCTAAGATGTGAGATTGTCCAGAGTCCTATGACAGACCTTCAGGGTTTTAAGTTCCACAGACTAGGTCTTTGTCCAGGTCCACAACCAAGGAATAGAAACCTTCCTTTCAGGTAAACAACATATTGCACAAAAAAGGGGGGGATTATAACATAATAGAGAAAGAGCTAAGACCCATTGCTTCTCCTCTGTAAAAACACCAAACTTTATCCAATACTATAAAAAGAAATTCCTGCCAGGCATGGTGGCTCACGCCTGTAATCCCAGCACTTTGGGAGGCCGAGGTGGACAGATCACCTGAGGTCGGGAGTTCGAGACCAGCCTGACCAACATGGAGAAACCCCATCTCTACTGAAAATATAAAATTAGCTGGGCATGGTGGTGCAGATCTGTAATCCCAGCTAATTGGGAGGCTGAGGCAGGAGAGTCACTTGAACCCAGGAGTCGGAGGTTGCAGTAAGCCAAGATCACGCCATTGTACTCTAGCCTGGACAATGAGAGAAACTCCATCTCAAAAAAAAAAAAAAAAAAAAAAAAATTTCTGGCCAAGCGCAGTGGCTCATGCCTATAATCCCAGCACTTTGGGAGGCCAAGGCCTGAAGCTCACTTGAGCCCAGGAGTTTAAGACCAGCCTGGGCAACGTAGCAAGACCCTGTCTCTAAAAAAAGAAAAAAAAAAAAAATAGGGCATGGTGGTGCATGCCATGGTCCCAGCTACCCAGGAGGCTGAGGTAGGAGGATTGCTTGAACTCAGGAGGTTGAGGCTGCGGTGAGCTGTGACTGCACCACTGCACTCTAGCCTAGGCAACAGAGTGAGACCCTGTTTCAAAAAAAAAAAAGCAATTCCTAAATTCCCAGCAATCCTACTATCCCTAGCCTCCAGGAGTGATCTGTCTGCTAAGCATTGAGAAAGTAGAGACTAGGTGGCATAAGCTAGTGTGCAAAGCTTCACAGGCACATTAGATTGGCAGGATCATTTTATGGGAGAGGAATGGGTGCAGCCAGCTTAGGGGCAGAGTAGGGGAAGAGACTGGTAAGAAAAAGAGGTCTACTTCTATCCATCCCCTTCTTCAGGGTGGAGTTTCACATGGTAGGCTAAGGCAGAAAGCTCTCAACCCCTGCAGGAAAAGAAGAAATTCAGGGATTGAGTCGGGAGTGAAGGAAAGAAGAAAGGAAGTTATCCTAGACATGAAGGAATGGAAGAAAGAAATGGAGTCCTATCCTGTCTGTGCTCCCCACCAAGGGCCAATGCCAGTGTGCACCAGTTTAGCCTAACCAGCTATTAAAATGTTGAAATCCTTCCATACTGAAAAGAAGCCACTGCCCTGAGCCCTCCAAGTACCTGTCAACTGCCCTGGCCTGCCTCCAGGACCCCTATACCTCCCAGCACAGCAGGCAGCCTTCAGGAGCCTATTTAGACCTATGGCTTAGCATCTGTTCTGATTCATTGTTGTCCCTTCTGTGCCCATGTTATGCTTTCACCTCTCACTCCATTGGAGTCACACAGGCCTGAGTTTGAACAGTTAACATAGCTTGGAAGGGACACATGCCTGATTCCCATCCTTGGAGAACAACGTCATGCTATGAGGAGTAGGAAGGGCAAGAGATATGAAAAGAACAAAGGAAATGTGGTTCCTAGAAGTCAGAAGGCATCAAAGGTCCATCAGTGTAGAAGTGGCTGGGGCGGGAGACGTAAGCCTCATCCACGGTGTTCTGGCCAGCCAACAGTGGGTCACCATTCGGCATGATTTCTTCAATCTTTACACAGTTTCTGAAGACTAGGTAACCCAGAGAGAAAAGTGAGGCCCTGATCTTAGTTAGGAGTTCCCAACCCAGCAAGGAAAGGGAGGGAGGATGGCAGGAAAGGCCTGGGAAGAGCCTGAGGGGGAACTTGTGGGATCAAAGAGCAGGGAGGTGGGGGAAGGCATGTGTAATTCCAAAAAAAAAAAAAAGGAATCACAGAATGGACCTCTCTCCAATGAGGAGCTTGGAGCTCAGTTTTTTCTGTAATGGGAGAGGGAGAAGGGGTAGGAAAGGGAATGTGTGCCGTCTTCCATAGCTCTATTTCATCACTTACTTTCCATTGGCTCAGTGTTCAAATGTCTCAGATCACAGGGCAAATCTGGCTCTGGCACTGGCTGTGACACAGGTCCTCGGTCTGGCTCTGGCACTGTTTGTGATACCATGCATAGTGTGGGCTCCATTACAGGCTCCAGAGTGGACTCCAGCACAGACTCTAGCTCTGGCCCCAGATCCAGCCCTGCCTTCAGCAGTGGCTCTAAGTCGAGGCTGAGCTCTGGCTCTGGCGCCAGCCCTAGTTCCAGCTCTAACGACTCCAGCTCTGGCTCTAGCTTAAGCTCCAGCGGTTGTTGTAGTTCATCCACCTGTCTGGATACCCAAAGACAGACAAAGGGGCAGGGCTCAGTGGTTTAAATGAAAGAAGGAATGGTAGAACAAGAAGCAGCTAGTCTAAGAAGGCAGAAGAGCAGAGGGCTAAAGATCATGGAGTTCGGAATCAGGCCTCCTGGAGTTTGAATCCTGGCATTTACTAGCTGGGGGACCTTAGGCAAGTGTCCTAACTTTTCTGAGCCTCAGATTTATCATCTATAAATGAGAACAATACCTAGTAATTCTTGAGAGGCAGTAGGGTGGTTGAAAGCAGGGCTATGGAATCTAACAGACCTGTATCATTTATTAGCCATGTACCTTAGGTACAAAACTTGACTACTCTAAATCCAGTTCCTTAGCTGAAAACAGTAACAGTGTTTACTTCAAAGGACTATTTTGTAGATTCAATAAAATGAGAAAAATAAACATAAACCATTTAGCCTAGTGCCTGGCACAAAATAAACTTTCAGGCCAGGCACGGTGGCTCACACCTGTAATCTAAGCACTTTGGGAGGCTGAGGCGAGCAGATCACTTGAGGCCAGAAGCTCAAGACCAGCCTGGCCAATTTGGTGAAACCCCGTCTCTACTAAAAATACAAAAGTTAGGCCAGGTACAGTGGCTGATGCCTGTAATCCCAGCACTTTGGGAGGCCAAGGTGGGCGGATCACGAGTTCAGGAGTTTGAGAGCAGCCTGGCCAATATGGTGAAACCCTGTCTCTACTAAAAATACAAAAATCAGCCAGGCGTGGTGGTGGTGCGTGCCTGTAGTCCCAGCTACTTGGGAGGCTAAGGCACGAGAATCACTTGAACCTGGGAGGCGGAAGTTGCAGTGAGCTGAGATCGTGCCACTGCACTCCAGCCTGGGCAACAGGGCGAGACTCTGTCTCAAAAAAAATAAAAATTAACCAGGCATGGGTGGCGCTCGCCTGTAATCCCAGCTACTCAGGAGGCTGAGGCAGGAGAATTGCTTGAACCTGGGAGGCGGAGGTTGCAATGAGCTGAGACTGCGCCATTGCACTCCAGCCTGGGCAATGAGAGCGAGACTCTGTCTCAAAAAAAAAAAAACTATCCCCAGCCAAGTGCCAGGGCTCATTCCTATAATCCCAGCACTTTGGGAGGCCAAGGCAGGACACTGCTTGAGGCCAGGAGTTCAAGACTAGCCTGGGCAACATAGTGATACCCTACCCCTACAAAAAATTTTAAAAATTAGCTGAGTGTGGTGGCGTGTGCTTGTAGTCTCAGCTACTTGGGAGGCTGAGGCAGGAGCATCACTTCAACCCCTCAGTCAAGGCTGCAAGTGAGTCATGATTGCACCACTGCACTCCAGCCTGGGTGACAGAGACCCTGTCTCAAAAAATATATATATAGGCGGGGCGTGGTGGCTCATGCCTATAATCCTAGCACTTTGGGAGGCCAAGGCGGGTGGATTGCTTGAGTCCAGGAGTTCAAGACCAGCCTGGGCAACATGGTAAGACCCCATCTCTACAAAAAACACAAAAAAAATTAGCTGAGTTTGGTGATGCATGCCTGTATTGCTTGAGCTCAGGAGGTCGAGGCTGCAGTGAGCCATGATCATACCACTGCACTCCAGCCTGGGCGACAGAGCGAAACCCTGTCTGGGAAAAAAAAAAAAGCTCCATGCTTGGCATCAAGTAGGTGCCCATTAACACCAGTCATTATGATCATTATTATCCAGAAACCCCTGTGGAGACAACCTAAGGATGGCAGCAGAAAAATATGAGATAGGAGAGACTAGAACTGGAAAAAACTAGAGTGGGCTAGGAGGGAGGGAGGGCTGGGGAGACTGGAATAGGGGCACGTTAGGAGAAGGCAGAAAGGAGAGACTGTGGGAATGGCAGGGCAGAGCAGCTGACCATCGTCCTGGTGCTCCACCCAGGAGCAGGTAATGCCCCCTTTTGACAATTCACTGAAGCACAGCCAAAAAGGACTAGGGAGGATGGGTGGAGAGTTTATATCTCACCTATTAGAGACCACAATGAGCCTGTGTTTCAAGTATTTCCTCCGTTCCTGGAGATTAACTGTGAGGAACATATATAAGAAGCAGAGAAGATCAGTGGGCCAGACACATAGCCTGAGGGTCCCCTCAGACGGTCCTGGCAGTCTCATCCCCATAGGAACCAGCAGTATCCCATGGACAAATCCCTTAACTCCTCTAGATATCAGTTTTCCCATGCTTGAAAGGAAGGAGTGGGATCTATGGATGTCTGAAGATCTCTGCAATCTAGCAATGAAGTATGTCAACAATTCCCACCTTTCTCCTGGTAGTAGCACCCAAAAGCTTCATCCCGGGGGATTCGGGGATAGAGGAAGCGCAGTGGGTTCTCAGGTATATTCTCCTCAGTGAGCAACTGGTAATGGCGGATGATTTCAGTCAGCGGGAGTGACTGCAGCACCTCCTTGGTGTACGGTTGCACAGAGTAGATGAGCACCTTGTCTGGAGAGTGAATGCAATAACAGGCAGGCTTGAGGGAAGAGGGCGGGCCTTGGAGCTCCCTGCTCTGGCTCCCCAGTCCCAAACCGGTTGAGGGATGCAGGACAGAGCCAGGGAAGCCAAGGGCAGGCAGAGGGGCAAGAGGGGAGCCAGGCAGAAAGGAGAGGCTGTGGGAATGGCAGGGCACAGCAGCTGACCATCATCCTGGTGCTCCACCCAGGAGCAGGTAATGCCCCCTTCTGACGATTCACTGAAGCGCAGTAGAAAGGTGCCAGAGATGGTTTTCTTCAGCAGCCGGCGCTCCTGGCTCCGACTCACAAAGCCCATGATGCGTCTGGAGCACAGAGAGCAGCTGTGAGCCGTCCCCCAACCCCCTGCCCCACCAGGCCCCTGCCTCCCTGCTCCCCTTGTATGGAGAAATAGCCTAGGTTTGGAACCCAGGTTTTGGACCAAGCTCTGCCACTTAGCTTTTTTATCTTTTACAAGTCACTTCACTTTGCTGACAACAGCGACCTTCCGAGGGTTTGAAGAGGTACGAAGATTCAGTGAGATCACACAGATGAACAGCACTCTTTTTTTTTTGGGAAAGAGGGTGTCATTCTGTCACCAGGCTGGAGAACAGTGGCATGATACAGCTCACTGCTGCCTCCATGCCTCGACCTACTGGGCTCAAGCAATCTTCCCACCTCTCAGCGTCCAGAGTAGCTGGGACCACAGGTGCACACCACCATGCCTGGCTAACTTCTGTATTTTTTGTAGAGACGGGGTTTCACCATGTGGTTCAGGGTGGTTTTGAACTCCTGGGCTCAAGTGATCCATCTGCCTCAACCTCCCAAAATGCTAGGATTACAGGCATGAGCTACTGTGCCCAGCCATGAATAGCATTTTTTTTTCTTTTTTTTTTGAGGCCAAGTTTTGCTCTTGTTGTCCAGGCTACAGTGCAATGGCATGATCTCGGCTCACTGCAACCTCCACCTCCCGGGTTCAAGCGATTCTCCTGCCTCAGCCTCTTGAGTAGCTGGGATTACAGGCCTGCCAACATTCCTGGCTAATTTTTTTTATTTTTAGTAGAGATGGGGTTTCACCATGTTGGCCCGGCTGGTTCTGAACTCCTGACCTCAGGTGATCTGCCTGCCTTAGCCTCCCAAAGTGCTGGGATTACAGGTGTGAGCCACTACGCCCAGCCATGAATAGCACTTTTTTTGTTTTGTTTTGTTTTGAGATGGAGTCTCACTCTGTCACCCAGGCTGGAGTGCAATGGCATGATCTCGGCTCACTGCAACCTTCTCTCCTGGGTTCAAGCGATTCTCCTGCCTCAGCCTCCTGAGTAGCTGGGATTATAGGCACGCGACACCATGCCCAGCTAATTTTTGTATTTTTAGTAGAGATGGGGTTTCACTATGTTACAGGCCAGGCTGGTCTCAAACTCCTGACCTCAGATGATCCACCTCGGCCTCCCAAAGTGCTGGGATTACAGGCGTGAGCCATCGCGCCTGGTCATGAATAGCACTTTTTTTTTTTTTTTTTTTTGAGACGGAGTCTCGCTCTGTCGCCCAGGCTGGAGTGCAGCGGTGTGATCTCGGCTCACTGCAAGCTCCGCCTCCCGGGTTCACACCATTCTCCTGCCTCAGCCTCCCTAGTAGCTAGGACTACAGGCACCCGCCACCACGCCTGGCTAATTTTTTGTATTTTTAGTAGAGACAGGGTTTCACTGTGTTCACCAGGATGGTCTCGATCTCCTGACCTCATGATCCGCCTGCCTCGTCCTCCCAAAGTGCTGGGATTACAGGCGTGAGCCACCGCGCCTGGCATGAATAGCACTTTTAAAAGCCAAATGCTACACAAATTGGCAGGCAGTGTGGTGAAAAGAGCATGAGCTTGGGGTCACATAGGCCTGGGTTTGAATATCAACTCTGTCCCTTGGGTAAGTTCTTTAACTTCTCTGAAACTTAGTTTCCTCACTTGAAATGAAGATGGCAAAACCCACCACTCAGCATAGTCATAAGGATGAGATGAGAGAATTAATGAAGAGTGCGCATCAGGCTCTGGAATGCAGGAGATGCTTCACAAACACTGTCTATGGCTATCATTGTTAACAAATGTGAGGAGACATGGCCTCACGCCTGTCTTTGCTCTCTCTCCCTGCTTGCCACATGAGGGCGCACAGACTCCACTCTCAAGCCCAGAAAGCACAAGCCCAGGAGACAAGGTGGACCAAGGCCTTACCCATCATTCCAGAGATCCTTCAGGTGGTCATGTACCAACTCCAGAATTTTGTCCAGCCATGTCCAGAATGGTAGCTTGCCAGGAGGGCTCTCTCGCTGGAGGAGGAATGGAAAGGTAGCAAGAGCTGAGGAGTTGCCCCTGGTGTAGGGAAGGAGGGACATGGGAAGGCCAGTATTTGGAATGTGGGCTAGATCTAGCTCCACAGGAATTCAGGGAGTTACCTTAGTGAAGTCAGCCCAGGACAATAATGGATCCTCAGTTCTACAGTTTTGCCCTGTGGGACAGATAGCCACAGACAGATGATGAGGGAAGCCAGGGGTCCTGGGATAGATAGGACAGAGGGACAGGAAAGACTAAGGCTGGGGAAAGGTTGAGAGAAAGGGAAATCTGTACCGAACAGCTTGTTTCTCAGCATGCTCAGCTGGTCTGAGTTGAGGCCTCGGCCAACATAGGAGGAGAACTGCCAACTGAGAGCGGGGCCCAGCAAGCTCCAGGGGGCTTTGGGGGGGTTGGAGAAGAACTGCTGGTTCTGCAGGGGTGGGAGGAGTGCAGGCTGGCTCAGAAGAAGCCTATCACACCAAGCTTCCACACCCCTCCTCTCCCCACTTGACCTGTCGGCCCCACTCCCTACCTGAAGGTTTGGGCTGAGCAAATTGAACCAGAGAACTGAAGCCCAGGCAATTGAGAGCTGGTTCATGTTGGAAATAATCACCACAGGGAGGGTGTCCGTCTGGGGAGAAGACAGGAGTCACACAGAGGGATGTGATGTTTCTAGCTGCAGGTATTTGTTAGAGGAAAGGAGTGCTAATCCACCCCAAGAGGCTTCTTCCAAAGAAGCCTTTCTTCTTTCTTCTTTATCCCCTCCTTATGCCTTCTTCCAAAGCTGCTTTCTCTCTCCTTGCCCTCCATTTTCACTCACTTTCAGCTCCTGCTTCAGACCCTGGTAGGTATATTTGACCGTGAAGCTGATGATGTGCAGTTCCTCTGTCACACCTAGTGGCCCCTGGGACAGCCAAAGACATAGTCATCAGAAGGCCCTTTGGCAAGTTCCCCCTGCCCCCGAGTCCTCTGTACAGGCCTCACCTTATTGCTGCCCTTTCCTGAACCACCTGAACGTTGTTCCACCAGAGTCTGTGAATTGAGGGGAAGGAGAGAAAATGCCAGAGTGGGCACCCTAGGGTCCCTGGAACTCCTGTTTGGCTTCAAGACCCCTCAAGCCCTGGGAACTTCCCCCAACCCCTGTTCCTTTGGACTAAAAGCAGGCCAGGTGTGGTGGCGCATGCCTGTGATCCCAGCACTTGGGGACGCTGAGGCGGGTGGATCACCTGAGGTTAGGAGTTTGAGACCAGCCTGACCAATATGGTGAAACCCTGTCTCTACTAAAAATACAAAAATTAGCCAGGCATGGTGGCGTGTGCCTGTAGTCTCGGCTACTCAGGAGGCTGAGACAGGAGAACCGCTTGAACCTGGAAGGCGGAGGTTGCAGTGAGCCAAGATCGTACCACTGCACTCCAGCTTGGAGGACAGAGTGAGACTCTATCTCAAAAAAAAAATAAAAATAGTAATAAAAGCATAGGTCACAAACTATTCTTACCAGGTAACCAAAGTCCCAAATCAAACCCTGACTCTGCCCCTTCTCGGGGGTCAAAGTTTTCTGGTTTGAAGTCAGAATGTTGAACTTCCGGAAGCTGTTCCAGGAGGAAGAAGAGACATGGAGATAAGGAACGGAATTACTCTAAAAACTCAGCAGAAAAAAAACCAGAAGTTCCACTTCATTTCAGATCTCGCCATCTCCCTTTGTCCATATCCCAAATCCCCCTCCTCCTTGTTTGTGCCACCAGGGATGCCGAATGTGGTTCTGCAGGTCGTGCAGTGTACAGATGTTTGCAGTGTCCTTGTCAAGCACCTACCCTTGTAATTGAGGAGGATTCCTGAAAAGAAATAAATTAAAAAAAAATCATCGGGCAAAAGAGTATGGAAGTTAGGAGTTTGGTCTTTGGGATCAGATAGACCTGGGTTCAAACCTGACTTGAGCTCACTAGCTATGTGGTCTTGAGAAGAGATGTAATCAGTCTCTCTAAGCCTGTATCTTTGTTTGTACGGTGCACAGGTAATAGTTAATTCATGGGGTTGGTGTGACAATTAAATGAGTACCTGACATGCTGCATGTCACAAAGTAAGTGTTCAACAAAAGAAATGAATTATAAAATTTCTATGAGATAGGAACGGAAGGAGGAAGAAGATAGCCCTAGACCCTGTTGTGAAAAATGAGTATCTCCTCCACCCCAGCAGCCCATGTCCTGGCCACCCTTCACCTGCTCCAATTTACCTGTCAATGGAGACTTCCACAGTCAGTGACTCATTGCCTTCCTGGAGTCTCACCAGCAGCCTGTGGGAAGGAAGGGGGATAGGGGAAAGTGGTCAACCTCAACCTTCTGGATAGGCCAGATGTTTGAAAAAGAGAAGAGGAATTATAAGAGGTAGGGAGACTGAGAGGAAAGAGAGAAGAAAAAGCCAAGAGTGGGAAGAGCTGTAAAGCCAGAAAATACAAAGTGGCAGGGTTGGAAAAAGCAAGCAGGAATGAGTTCTGGAATGCCAACCTTGTTCGGACGGTGAACTTGCTCCCAGTCTTGAGGATGAGGGGTCGATGGGGAGTTTGGGGCATGCAGGGCTGGGTTTCTACCACAAAAGCTCTGAGGAGAGAGAGGTGTGGAAAGAATATATAGCTCAGTATCTGTAAGAATGGCTTCCCTTGTTCCTTCTTTCCCCCAGGGTTCCTGCCTGGCCTCTAGACCTGTGGAGCAGACGCTGTAGCAACTCTGTGACCTGGGCGTTGCGTAGGTCCACCCCTTTGATCAGAGGGTCATCCTGATAGCTAACCAGGCAACTCAGTCCCTTCAGCTCCTTCAGCAGCTGCCTCAGGTGAAACAACAGCTTTGCTCCAGCTGTGAACCTGGGTGATAAAATTCAGGAAGAAGGAATCCATGAGTTTCCTGGATTCCCCCATCCAGGTTCCAAGACCTCTCCATAAATATGTGAAGAGTCAGAAACTGACTTGGGGGTGGGGGGAGAAGAATCCAGGAAGCGTATAAAGGATTATTCAACATGATTCATAATCTAAGAAATGAAAATCGAAGCTATTTTCACATATAAAACTGCTAACAGATTTAACATAAGAGCTTTCATATGCTATGTACAACTTATATTAAGCCCTTTCCACATATTAACACATTCAATCCTCAAAACAACCTCTGAGGCAGGTACTATTATTATCCCCACATTACAGATGATAAAACTGAGGCACAGAAAGGTTAAGTGACTTGCTCAAGGTCATACAACTAGTAAGGGATGAAGCTTGTATGTGATCCCAGGCAGTCCCATTGTACAACTCACACTTTTTTTTTTTTTTGAGACAGAGTCTCACTTGTCGCCCAGGCTGGAGTGCAATGGCGTGATCTTGGCTCACTGCAACCTCCACCTCCTGGATTCAAGAGATTCTCTTGCCTCGGCCTCCTGAGTAGCTGGGATTACAGGTGTGTACCACCACGCCCGGCTAATTTATATATATATATATTTTTTAGTAGAGACGGGGTTTTGCCATGTTGGCCAGGCTGGTCTCGAACTCCTGACCTCAGGTGATCCACCCGCCTCAGCCTCCCAAAGTGCTGGGATTACAAGCG
>NW_012108641.1:574040-577267 GCF_000951045.1 Mandrillus leucophaeus
GAACCCGGGAGGCGGAGCTTGCAGTGAGCCGAGATCGTGCCACTGCACTCCAGCCTGGGCGACAGAGTGAGACTCCGTCTCAAAAAAAAATTATATATATATACACACACACACATGTATAAAAAATACTGTTAAGTTTAAAAAAACTCATAGGTTTCAAAATAGTATGAACAATATGATTCCATTTTTGTTTAATAAGTTAGATAATAGGTAATTTTCTCTTCCTCCTTCCTTCCTTCCTTTCTTGTCATTGTATTCATTGCAGTAAAATATATATCTATATACATATATAGATATATATTTCTGGGTGATTAAAAAGGAAGAAAAAATCAGATTGTGGGTTAATTCATTCCTTTCCCTGAAGGAGACTGGGCTCTGGGCTCCCCGGGTGGTGAGGATGAGGAGTAGAATAGAGCTGCAGTCAGCAGGGAGCAGGGCTCATTCTGGGGTGCAGAGACCAATAGAGAACAGTATATCTTGCTATATGCAGGGCACTGCAACTTACAAATCACAGTGCGTGGCAAGGACAAGGGTTGGGGTGGCACCTCTCACCATTTCTCCAGCTGTTCCAACCCGTGGTCAATGGGAGCTCTAATGCAGGCTTTTTGCTGCTGGGCTTTCCACTCTTCCAACTTTGGCAGTAGTAGCTCGATTAGGGTAGTTAATCGGCCTAGCAGTGCTTTGGAGGCATCCAGCACCTCCTAGGAAAGAGATAATGTGAGTGTTGAGCATCTCTCTCTTTCACCCTCCACTACCCAACTGGGGATGAAGAAACAAAGAAGCCAGTGCTAGAGGACCAGGGTCCCCACATCCCTCATTTTTCCAGGTCCCTGTTGCCCACACGTTCTGTCCTCTGCCTCCCACCTTTCTCCTTTTGTCCAGTTCATTGAGAGTTTCCTGCAGAATCTGCTGCTCTTTTTTCTGATGGGAGTCCAGAGAAGGTGTCTTCCCTGGATGGTGGGAACAGGAGTCAGTCCAGGGGTTCTTTCCTCTCCTTCCTGACTGGGGTCTCAGTTGGATTCAGGAAGGAGGAATTTTGTGGAGGAAGAAAGGGAAACCAAAGCACAGGCACCTGTGGGACCCTCAGGCAAATTCTGAATGGTCATGCTTGGACCAGACACCCCCTCAAATAAAACACTGTTAGTTTTCCATAAAACACTGTTAGTTTTCCATGCATTTCCTCAACATTTACTGTCTCCCAGCTACACCTCCAGCTCAACCTCCACAGAACACCCTGGCACTTCCAGCTTTGCATGGCAGCAGGACTGTAGTCAGTGGGGTGTGTCTGACAGTGACTACTGCTCATTGGAGCTTTCTCCTGTTCACTTCCAGCTCTGGCTTCTCAGCAGGCACTTATCTTTCTCCAGCCCCTCAATGTGCTTCCTACCTTTGGCCTGGATCTTATATCGGAAGGAGAAGACATCCTGCTGGTCTTTCAGTTGGCTGATGGATTTTACCAGCTTCTGCAGAGGGGAGAGGACCCCAATGAGGCTGCTTTTCAGGGAGGTATTAGACTGAACGCTGCCCACCCTAACTCCTACCACATCTACTAACCTCCATCATAGCCCTTAAATCCAGGATTCGGGATTCAATCTCATGTTGCTGGCTCTCCACAGGTGTTACGAGAGCTGGCTCTCCTTGCTCCTGAAAAAAGAGGCTCTGAGCATGTTTTAACTCTGGCCTTTCATGCCTTAAGTTCAGGCCTGAAATCATACCACAGGATGTTGGGGGGGATGCTGTTGTGAGACAACTCCCTGAGTGCTTTCCATGGTTCGTCTCTATTTCAGGAGTTTCCAACAATACCACTGAATTGTCCTCACCGGTTGAGCCCTCTGAGCCTGGATCAAAATTCTTTTTTCTTCCAGAAGGAGGTTAAAGATCATCTCAGCCAATTGGGTAGGGCCCTGGGAAAAGGCCTAGAATAGGAAAACAGAAAGTATTGATCCAATTCAACCACTCTCAATGACCTATCATCCTAGACCTTCCCCACCAATGTCCACAGTATTTCTTCCTCCTTCGGGGTTCCTAGCCCTTTTTCTTTTCACCATAGCATCCTCCCAACAGTGTCATGTATATGCAGCCCTCCTCTCTGCTAGTAATTCCCCAAGTCCAGACTCTGTCCTTCTTTCCCCAGATTTGTCCCTGTCTCCCTTTGCACCTCCAGGTACTATTCCATTCTCCAAATCCTATTCCTCTATACTCAGCTCCCAGTGCTACCTCATTGCTCTCAACCCTTCCAAGTACCTGAATGTCCCGGCAGAATTTCCGCAAATTGTGCTTCAGCAACAAGGAGTCTGGGTCCTGGCTGCAACGGCCACACTCATAGTTCAGCTGATGCAAGAAGTGGAAGAATAGCATGGTAGCCTTGGAATCATCATTCCCGAGTACAGCTTCCTGCCTGGGAACCAGGAATAAGAAGGATTAGTGTCTCTGCAGTCTTACTGTAATCCTGAGGCTTTCCAACCCCCTCCCGCCATTAATGATTCCAGGATCCTGGGGGCCCAGAAGTAAGGCACCACCTTTCTCATTCCCCCAACTTCCTGAAGGCCTCACCAGTTCTGGTCTTCAATCCAGACAGCCAAGTACTGTCGAATGTCCACAGGCAGGAGACTGTGTGAGTAAAGCTGGTGCAGCTGGTCCTGAAAGGGGCTGTCAAGATTCTGCAGCATTTCCCACTGTGCCATTTGGGCTCTGCATCAGAAAGATGAGGGTTCCCAACTGGATATTTTGCTGGACTAAATCATCCATAGTTTCATGATTGTTCATTATTACTAATTTAAAATGTTTAAATTATACAAGTAATAAAAATATTGAAAACGTTAAAGTCTATGTTGACCCTACTCCTAATCTTGGTTCTTTCCCCTCCTCTCCAGAAGTAACCACTGCTATCAGTTTGGTGCATATTCTTCCAGGGAGTGCTACTGGTTGAGTATCTGCTATTCGAAGCATTTTGGATTTCAGATTTGTCCAGATTTTGGAATATCTGCATTACTTACCAGTTGAGCATCCCTAATCCAAAACTCTGCAATCTGAAATGGTCCAAAATCTAACTTTTTGAGCACCCACCTGATGCTCAAAGGAAATGCTCACTGGAAAACTGTGGAGCCCAATTTTTCAGATTAGAAATGCCTAATCTGTATATATATATATATTTTTTAGATGGAGTCTCATTCTGTTGCCCAGGCCGGAGTGAAGTGGCATGATCTTGGCTCACTGCAACCTCCATC
>NW_012108641.1:578472-580037 GCF_000951045.1 Mandrillus leucophaeus
CTGGTCTCGAACTCCTGACCTCAGGTGATCCACCCGCCTCAGCCTCCCAAAGTGCTGGGATTACAAGCGTGAGCCACTGCACCCAGCCCCAACTCACATTTTTAACTACTGTACTTTACTGTTTCTATAATTAAAAATGATAATAATCAGCAATGTGGTGACAGGAAAACAACCAAACACTACACATGAGAAAACAGATCCGATCGGGACAACTATTCTGGGAAACATTTGCAACTATCTTTTTTTTTTTTGGTGGGGGTGAGGGTGGGGGTGGAGGTGGTTTCTGGCAAAAACTTGAAAGCCTGCTAGACAAATTCTAAAAGAGCTGTAACACCTGGAACTATTTTTTAAAAAGCCTCCCCAGCTGACATGGTGGTTCACACCTGTAATCTCAGCACTTTGGGAGGCAAAGGTGGGCACATCACTTAAGGCCAAGCACTCTGGCCTGGGAGATGGAGACAGACCCTGCCTCAATCAGTCAATCAATCAATCAATAAATGCATGCATGCATGCTGGTCCTGTACCGTAAGTACTATATGCCTGTTTTTCAATCTACCTGAGCAATTGTGGTATTTTTTTATCTACTTTTTTTTTTTTTAAAGAGGTGAGGGTCTTGCTATATTGGTCAGGCTGACCTCAAACTCCTGGACTCAAGCACTCTTTCTGCCTCAGCCTCCTCAGTAGCTGGGTATTATGGTATGTGTACATATATACTTTTAGAGACAGGGTCTCGTTCTGTTGTCCAGGCTGGACTGCAGTGGTATAATCATGGCTCACTGCAGCCTCGAACACCTGGGCTCAAGCAGTCTTCCCACCTCAGCCTCCTGAGTAGCTGGAGACTACAGGCGTGTGCCACCATGCCTAATTTCTTTTTTTTTTTTGAGACGGAGTCTCGCTCTGTCACCCAGGCTGGAGTGCAGTGGCGCGATTGCGGCTGAGCTCTGCCTCCCGAGTTCAAGCGATTTTCCTGCCTTAGCCTCCCGAGTAGCTAGGAATATAGGCATGCGCCACCACACCCGGCAAATTTTTGTATTTTAGTAGAGATGGGGTTTCACCACATTGGCCAGGCTGGTCTTGAACTCCTCACCTCAAGGGATCTGCCCACCTTGGCCTCCCACAGTGCTGGGATTACATGCATGAGCCACTGCGTCTGGACATGCCTAATTAAAAAAAAAAAAATTTTTTTTTTGTAGAGATGGGGTCTTGTTATGTTTCCCGGGCTGATCTCAAACCCCAAGCCTGAAGTGATTCTCCTGCCTCAGGCTTCCAAAGCACTAGGATAACAGGCATGAGCCACCATGACTGGCCTGGTATATTTTTAAAAGTCTAAATTATAATAAATTTTTTTTTTTTTTTTTTTTTGAGACAGAGTCTCGCTCTGTCGCCCAGGCTGGAGTGCAGTGGCGCAACCTCCTGCCTCAGCCTCCTGAGTAGCTGGGATTACAGGTGTGTACCACCACGCCCGGCTAATTTATATATATATATATTTTTTAGTAGAGACGGGGTTTTGCCATGTTGGCCAGGCTGGTCTCGAACTCCTGACCTCAGGTGATCCACCCGCCTCA
>NW_012108641.1:584402-597467 GCF_000951045.1 Mandrillus leucophaeus
GGCTGGAGTGCAGTGGCGCGATCTTGGCTCACTGCAAGCTCCGCCTCCTGGGTTCATGCCATTCTCCTGCCTCAGCCTCCCGAGTAGCTGGGACTACATGCGCCCGCCACCATGCCTGGCTAATTTTTTTTGTATTTTTAGTAGAGACAGGGTTTCACCGTGTTAGCCAGGATGGTCTTGATCTCCAGACCTCGTGATCTGCCCACCTCAGCCTTCCAAAGTGCTGGGATTACAGGTGTGAGCCACCGCACCCAGCCGGCCCCAACCTGTATTTTAATAGCTTCAGTAAGTGGGCCTTTGTGCTTTAATGGGAATTTTCTTTTCTTTTCTTTTCTTTTTTTTTTTTAAGACAGGGTCTCACTTGGTCACCCAGGCTGGAGTGCAGTGGCATGATCTTGGCTCACTGCAGCTTTGATCTCTCAGGTTCAAGCGATTCTCTGCCTCAGCCCCTCAAGGAGCTGGGACTACAGGAGTGTGCTATCACGCCAGCTAATTTTTTGTAGAGATAGGATTTTGCCATGTTGCCCAGGCAGATCTCAAACTCCTGAGCTCAAGTGATCTGCCTGCTTCAGCCTTCCAAAATGCTGGGATTACAGGCATGAGCCACCATAACCAGCCTAATGGTAATTTACAAACACACACTAAAGCAGAGTGACTAGTACAAGGATCACCATCCAGCTTTAACAAACTACTGTTTCCACTATCTTATTTCATCTATCTCTCTAATTCATTTATTTTGCATTTATGTGTTTGTTGTTTATATTTGTTTATGCTAAACAAATATAAGCATTTAAAGATCAGTGTTGATGTTAAGTATTTATTACAGCATGATCCCTGCTGGCCCTGAAGCTTTTTTTTTTTTTGAGATGGAGTCTTGCTCTGTCACCCAGGCTGGAGTGCAGTGACATGATCTCGGCTCACTGCAAACTCTGCCTCCCGAGTTGAAGGGATTCTCCTGGCTCAGCCTCCTGACTAGCTGGGATTACAGTCGCCCACCACCATGCCCTACTAATTTTTGTATTTTTAGTAGAGATGGGGTTTCACCATGTCATCCAGGCTGGTCTGGAACTTCTGACCTCAGGTGATCTGCCCACCTTGGCCTCCCAAAGTGCGGGGATTAGAGGTGTGAGCCACCATGCCCGGCCACCTGAAGCTTTTTTAGGAGCTAAATCTTTTTGGAGGTTAGGTAAGTACACCCTATAAACTGCCCTCCATATAGGAAGGAGGAGCTCCATGCTAGAAGACATCTAAATGCTATGCAACAGGTTGCTCAGTCCCTAAGAATATGACACGTTTATGACCTGTGAATCTTGAATATGATTATAAGTTATCAACTTTGTGAGATCCTGAAACTTCACTTAAATTTTTTTTTTTTTTTTTTGGCAGGGCACAGTGGCTCATGCCTGTAATTCCAGCACTTTGGAAGAGGTGGGAGGATCACTTGAGGTCAGGAGTTCAAGACCAGCCTGGCCAATGTGAAATCCTATCTCTACTAAAAATACAAAAAAATTAGCCAGGCATGTTGGTGGGCACCTGTAATCCCAGCTACTCAAAAGGCTGAGGCAGGAGAATGGCCTGTACCCAGGAGGCAGGGGTTACAGTAAGTGGAGATCACATCACTGCACTCCAGCCTGGGAGACAGAGTGCAGTCTCTGAATCAAAACAACAACAATGAATTGGCTTTTGCCTGTCACCAAGCAGGCTGTGCCTTGCATCTTTCTCCCCACTGTTCCCTGCTCGCTGCCATCTGGTGTCTATTTAGGAAACTGAAACTTAAGCTTGTTGCAGCCTGAGCCTAACAGAACAGAATTCATGCACATTAGTGGTCTAAAAAGGTCACATGATTTTATTACAAAATAAAAAGAAATGCTTGGGGTGGTATAGTCTTCTACTAACATGAATAACATCAGCTGCCCTTCTACCTCCAGCAGGAACAAGGGAAGGGAGGGATTGGGCAGGGGCTATTTTCATTTTAACCCTTTTAGTAGTGCTTGATTTTTAAAACTATGTGTCTGTATTGCTTTTATGATACAAAAAAATATAAGTTAAAAAAATGATTAGGTGGCCAGGCATGGTGGCTCATGCCTGTAATCCCAGCACTTTGTGAGGCCCACAAGACGGGAGAGGATGGCTTGAGCTCAGTCAGGAGTTTGAAACCGAGCCTGGGCAACATACTGAGATTCCATCTCTAAAATAATAATAATAATAATAATAATAAGGTCCCAATTCTTGAGGATTTAAGTGTCTGATATTAAAGGAGCAAGTCAGCAAAGATTCAAATATGAAAACAAAACAAAAAACCTGGTCTCCCCGAATGGATTGCAAACACTGAGGTTAAGAGCTAAAACAATTTTTTCTCATTATCTCTCACTCTTAAGCACATATTTTGCACTCAAGAAGCTTTTCTGAAATGAACTGAATTTTGTGTGTGACCTTAGGCAATGTTTCATCTTTCAGTAGCTTATACTTTTTAACAAAACAAATAAAGACGATAGATTTATCTATCTTTGTTTTTAGATTTATCTATCTTTGAACATCGTTTTTAGGTGAAGATAAAAAATAATGCAGAGCAGAGTAACGTCAGATACCGAACCAACAATGCCAGATTCCGGGTCTCGGAAGCTGCAGGGCAGTTTTCGGGGAGGGGCATTAGGGTTGGGGAGATAGGCTGGACAGGAGAAGATCGAGAACCGAGCAGGCGACAGACAGCCCCTCTTTCAACCTGGGGACAGAAGCTGCCCCCTCCAGGGCGTAACTCCTGGGGCCAGTCGCCCTTCCCTGGGAGGAACTCTCACTCTCACCCCCACCCCTACCTCAGCACACCCTCTCAGGGCCCGTACCTGATTAGGGTTGCAGTCCCCGCGCCCTCCACTGGCTCTGGTCGCGACTTCCCGTCCGTAGAAGGAGTTCGGGTACTAGAGCCTCAGGCCCCGCCTACAACTTCGGCCTACACCCTCGGACCCGCCCCCTTGTAGTTGGCAGCGGAAGTCCGGAGCGGCCCCATTCCCAGTCGCCACCCCGACACTGGCTGCCACTCAGTCAAGCCCTTCCCAGACTGCGAGCTCACTGGCGCCGCCGCAACTACACCCCGCCGCGGGGCGGGACAAGCTGAGCCGAAACCACACCTGCAGCTCCAGCGATTGGTGGAGAAGTTCAAGTAGGCACTTTCTACGAGGGGAGGAGTCTAATTAGTGGACTGGCCCAAGACTGAAACAGCTGATTTTCGAGAACCCGCGCTGAGCCACGGAACCGAAACTAGCTTGAGGAGCCTGTAGACGCCAAGGGCTCCATGGGAAGGGGTGGGACCGGAATTTCGACGCCTTGGGATAGGAAGAGGAGGGCTGAGGTAATGAAAACAGTATTTTTTTTTTTTATTTTTTGAGACGTGGTCTCGCTCTTATCACCCAGGCTGGAGTGCAGTGGCGCGACCTCGGCTCACTGCAGCCTCGACCACCCGGGCTCAGGTGATTCTCCCGCCTCAGCCTCCTAGGTAGCTGGGACTACAAGCGTGCATAACTCCGCCAGGATAATTTTTTGTGTTTATTGTAGAGACGGAGTTTCGCCATGTTGCCCAGGCTGGTCTTGAACTCCTGACCTCAGGTGATCCTCCTGCCTCGGCCTCCCACAGTGCTGGGATTACAGGCATGAGCCACTGCACCTGGCTAATAGCTATTTATTGAGAGTACTGTGATAAGAACTTTAGATTAATTGTATCATTTAAAATTTACAGGGCAACTCGTTGAAGTT
Source organism: Mandrillus leucophaeus (assembly GCF_000951045.1). NCBI lineage: Eukaryota > Metazoa > Chordata > Mammalia > Primates > Cercopithecidae > Mandrillus > Mandrillus leucophaeus. The sequence continues at coordinate 588,150 of NW_012108641.1, forward strand.
AAAATCATTCTCTCCTTTAGAAATTTAAAAACTGATCTTAGTTCAAGAAAGAAGTTACCAGTCAGTGATCACGGAGGCTCTAACAAGTGGAGCCTAGATTCAAAACCAAACCCTCTGACTTCAACCCCCAAACATTTACGTTCCTACGTTTTACTGTACAGCCTTCCTCCTGAATAAATCAGAGTTTAAAATTTTGAAGACATGTACACAGCTTGTCAGGATATTAGATTTATTAGTTCTGTGGTTACCACCTTCTTTTATATCCCAAGACTCCCAGCCCCAGGATCTAAGTCATAGCTCTTGATTATGGCCCACCCCCAGTAGGGAGCTGAACTTACTACTTCTGATATGAAAGAAGCCAGGGTAGTTGTTTCTTCCAAGTCACTCACATCTGAGATGGCCCTCAAACCCTCCCTGGTGGTCTCTGGCTGAGAGATGTTTGCGTCTTTCCAATCTTGGTAATACTGGATCAACTGCTGAACCCCAGACCTTAATGCAGGTTTAAGTGCAGCACTGATCGCTAGACCCATAGGTCCCCCTGACATCCCGGCCATGGTCATCAGAAGGTCATATCCCAGATCTATGGCCCCATCTCGGCCTCGTTCCCTGGCCTTGCCCAGGCAGTTTTGAGTAGCATAATACAAAGCTGTGCCCAGGTTGTAGAAGGTTCCCACTCCTGGCAGCAGCTGGATGACATTGTGCACACCTTGCTCCTTCTCATTCTCACAGTCCTCTGTGGGGAGGGAGCGCCAGACCCTTCCTGTGCTTTGCTGCTCCCTGGCTAACAGCTGCAGAGCAGAGGCCAGGGCTTCCACTGACACGTTCCTCTCTGTGCTTCTTCCTGTCTGGAGCCCTCGAAGATGCTGGATGAGGACCTGTGTAGCATTCACACCACCCTGGCGGTAGAGCTGTAGCTGTAGAGCCCAAACATCAGCCTGGCAACCAGCTTCCTCCAGGGCATTCCTTAGAGCCAGGCTTACCAAGAACTTGGGTAGAGGGGCCATGTGGCTGAAACCAGGCAGTGACTTTGGGTGCAGAAATTGGCAGGACAAGGGGTCTGAGGAGGGTGTCTGGGATTCCAAGGACAAGGGAAGGTGCATCAAGACATTTGTCTGCTTTCCATATGAAGTGGCATCCACAGGGTGCAGCAGGACGTAGCAAAGTAGCAGCTCAACTGGTATCATGATGAGTCTGAGGCCACACATGTCTGGAGCAGAGTACCCTAGAAAGGGGAGAAATCCAAAACATACAAACCATTTCCCTAAGGGCTATGGTGAGCCCACAGCTCAGTTAGGGGGACACCTCATACATCACCTACCTACAAGCTTTTGTACTTTCTTTTTTTAGAGACGGGGTCTTGCTCTGTTGCCCAGACTGGAGTGCAGTGATGGGATCACAAATCACTGCTGCCTTGAACCCCTGGGCTCAAGGGATCCTCCTGCCTCAGCCTCCCAAGCAGCTGGGACTACAGGTGCATGACACCATGCCCAGCTAATTTTTAAAATTTTTGTAGAGATGTGGTTTTGCCATCTTGCCCAGCCTGATTCTGAACTTTGGGCTCAAGTGATCCTCCCACCTCCGCCTCCCAAAGTGATAGGCTTCCAGGTGTGAGCCACTGCACCTAGCCCCAAGCTTCTGTTCTTTTTAGGTAAAGGCCTAGGAAATAGGAAATGCACCCCAATTGCTCCCACTTGGTTTCCCTCATTTACAGGTCACCAGGGATTCTGTTTTATTTCCACCCATATATAGGGACCCCAGATTACCACACAGTCCAGTCATTGAGAAGTGAGTTTTGGTTGCTCCCCGATCCTGTTCTGCCTAGTTCTCTGTCCCGTGAGGAAAGGAGATATTTGCTTTCCCCTATGATCAGTGAAGGATGTAATCTCTGCAAATATTTGCCCATTTATACTGGCTGCTCAAACCTTGTGCCCTTGTCACACACTCAACATCTATACCCACAGTCCTGTTCTTTGGCATTTCCTGTATGTCCCTGCCACATACAGTAAGCTCATGATAGGAGCCAGGGAAATTCAGAATTAGGAAAGATGAGATGTTTGTGATACTCTCATTTCTCTTCATTTAAAAAATTAAATTAGCGACTGGGCATGGTGTCTCACGCCTGTAATCCCAGCACTTTGGGAGGCCCAGGTGGGCGGATCACAAGGTCACGAGTTCAAGACCAGTCTGGCCAATATGGTGAAAGCCTGTCTCTACTAAAAATATCGAAAAAAAAAAAAATACCCGGACGTGGTGGTGGGTGCCTGTAGTCCTAGCTACTTGGGAGGCTGAGGCAGGAGAATCGCTTGAACCCAGGAGGTGGAGGTTGCAGTGAGCCAGGATGCACTCCAGCCTGGGCTACAGAGTGAGACTCCATCTTAAAAAAAAAAAAATAGGGGCTGACACCTACTAAGTGGAGAAGGGCAAGGCTAACACTGGTCACATGTGTGTTTAAGCGAAGGGATGAAATAGAGAGCATTCATCTGTCCGAAGTGGTCTCCAACATTTCTAACTACTTATTGTGTCCCATCCTTGAATACAGTCCTGGGAAAGGAGACTCGTTACCTATGTGGCATTTTGAATAGCTGAAGTGAGCCAGGATCAATTCCTGGATCATTTTCCTCACAAAGCACTTCAGAATAGCTGTGGAACATTTGATAGATTAGATTGTCACTGTCCATGGACATTTAAATGATCTTAACTTGACAGCTTCTTCAACTTTTTGCCTGATTCTTCAATACGCTCCCAACACTCATACCTGCAGTTCTCGGTGATGTTGACACCAAAAGCTTTGAACTGTGGCACCAAGCATCATGGGAGATGGTTTCTCAGCAAATTCAATCACCATCGGAGCTAACTGGTAAGCCAGCCACCCCAGTGGGTATATTTGCCACCATCCATACATTTCCCAGGATGGGCAGCTGGGTGCTCGGTTTATTCACACTTCCCGAAGGGACCACTAGATTCTTCACAATTAACGTTGGTATTGCCTTCCTCCCCATTGAACTTTTTGACTCTCATGGATGAGGGTTTCAGTGGTATCCTTTCCTCCCATCTGAAGCTGCAGAACATGGGCCTCAGTTGGGCAGCCCACCTCCTCCAGGGCCATCCTCAGAGCTAAGTTGGACAGGTACTCAGACAGGGGCTAGGAAGGGGGCCATGTGTAAGAGATCCTGGCAGGTCCTGGGATCTGGGAGAGGAATCTGGCTCTCCATGTTCTCCAAAAAATGGAGAGCATGTTTGATGGGTGCCCAGTCTCTGTGAAAGATGGCTGGAGGCTCAGGGTCTCGTTCTGGGTACTTCTTGGAAAGGCAGACACCAGGGACAGCAGGACACAGAAAAGGAGCAGCACAGCCTGGACCATGGGGGGACATCAGAGCAGCCCTGCTGGAAGGAAGCAGTGCTTACGTTGGAAAGTGGAGAAAGGCTCGGGACAAAGAGACACCAAGACTGGCCAGAGCTAGAAAGTGTCTTAGCTCTTGGAAACTTCGGTTGCCCTGAACACACCTCATCTTCACTCTTAAAGGATGTGGGTGATCCTCCTATTTTGAGGAGAAATAAGCCAGAGGAAAAAAACAGTCCAAACATCTCATTTGCTTTGGTATCTTCATGACCTGAATTACTTTTATTGTTATTGTTGTTGTTGCTGTTTTTAATCCTGCCCTTTCCCAGAATCACAAGGAAACCAGAAAGTTGATGTCTTCCAAAACAGTGAAGGACAAAACATTTGCAAATATTTATGCATCCTTCCCAGCCCAGACTTTGTCCTTCTCACCTTTGACCCACACTGACAAACTGATCTTTTCCCTTTTAGGCCCTGCAGTCCTGTCCCATATCTTTTTGTCTTTTCTTTTTCTTTTCCTTTTTTTTTTTTTTTTTTTTGGAGACACAGTCTCACTCTGTTGCCCAGGCTAGAGTGCAGTGGCATGATCACAGCTCACTGCAACCTCCACACCCCGGGTTCAAGCGATTCTTGTGTCTCAGTCTCCCTAGCAGTTGGGATTACAGGCATGCACCACCACGTCTGGCTAATTTTTATTTTGTTTTGTTTTGTTTTCTGGAGACAGTCTCACTCTGTTGCTCAGGCTGGAGTGCAATGGTGCAATCTTGGCCCATTGCAACCTCCGCTTCCCAGGTTCAAGAGATTCTCCTGCCTCTGCCTCCCAAGTAGCTGGGACTACAGGTGTGCGCCACCATGCCCAGCTATTTTTTTTGTATTTTTAGTGGAGATGGGGTTTCACCATGTCAGTCAGGCTGGTCTCAAACTCCTGACCTCAAATGATCAGCCTGCCTTGGCCTCCCAAAGCGTTGGGATTACAGGCATGGGCCATGGCACCCAGTGACATATCCTTTTTATCTTAAGGTTTTACCCTAAACCTATATATGAGTTGAGGAAAAGGTCCTCTGTATCTTCTTGAGGGGAGATAGGATAAAGGAATAGCTGGTGATCTCTGGGATCCCTAAACCATTTTTCTTTTTCTTTTCTTTTCTTTTTTTTTCTTTCTTTCTTTCTTTTTTTTTTTCTGAGATGGAGTTTCGTTCTTGTTGACCAGGCTGGAGTGCAATGGCACGATCTCGGTTCACTGCAACCTCCACCTCCCAGGTTCAAGCGATTCTCCTGCCTCAACCTCCCAAGTAGCTGAGATTACAGGCGTGTGCCACCATGCCTAGCTAATTTTGTATTTTTAGTAGAGATGGGGTTTCTCCATGTTGGCCAGGCTGATCTTGAGCCCCTGGCCTAAGGTGATCTGCCCACTTCAGCCTTCCAAAGTGCTGAGATTACAGGCTTGAGCCACAGTGCCTGGTCACCATTTTTCTTATTAAAAGAATGTACTGGTTGGGAAGCCAAGGCAGGCAGATGGCTTGAGCCCAGATTTTTTTTTTTTTTTTTTTTTTTTTTTTTGAGGCGGAGTCTTCACTCTGTCGCCCAGGCTGGAGTGCAGTGGCACCATCTCGGCTCACTGCAAGCTCCGCCTCCCGGGTTCCGCCATTCTCCTGCCTCAGCCTCCCGAGTAGCTGGGACTACAGGCGCCCGCCACCGCGCCCGGCTAATTTTTTGTATTTTAGTAGAGACGGGGTTTCACCGTGTTAGCCAGGATGGTCTCGATCTCCTGACCTCGTGATCCGCCCGCCTCGGCCTCCCAAAGTGCAGGGATTACAGGCGTGAGCCACCGAGCCCAGATGTTTGAGACCAGCCTAGGCAACATGGTGAAAGCCCTGTCTCTACAAAAAATATAAAAATTAGCCAGGAGTGGTGGCGTGCACCTGTAGTCCCAGCTACTGGGGAGGCTGAGGTGGGAGGATCACCTGAACCTGGGGAGGTCAAGGCTGCAGTGAGCCATGATTACACCACTGCACCATCCAGACTGAGTGACAGAGCAAGACTTCGTCCGAAAGAGAATATACTGGATGGGAGTCCAGGGAAACTGGACAGATTGACAACTCAGACAAAATCCTGAAAATGGTACCAATTCCCACATATCATTATGGCCTAAAGTTTCCTCTGATGTCACTCACCTCAGGTACATGGCCAAAGGGAATAGGCCAATGGCAGGGTCCAGGGTTCCTCCCTCTATTTTTTTTTCAGTTCTTTCAGTTCCCAGGAGTGGCCCCTGACAACTAACAGCAAAGACAGAAGCAGATGAGTAAGTCTCCAGAGACACAGTGCCAAGTTAGAAACAGCAAGAACTAGGTGGAAAGGAGTCCAGCTTTGTCTGAAATTACTAGACCCCAAACCTCTGGGGAATCCCTGAGACAATATATATACATATATGTATACCTACGTGGATAAAATATACATACACACACACATATATGTATACCAGGCTGGAGTGCAGTTGGCACAATAACAGCTCACTGCAGCCTGCAGCCTTGAACTCCCGGGCTCAAGCAATCCTCCCACCTCAGCCTCCTATATATCTGGGACTTCAGGTGCGTGCCACCACACCTGGCTAATTTTTAAAATTTTCTTGTAGAGAAGGGACCTCACTATGTTGGCCAGGCTGGTCTTGAGCTACTGGGCTCAAGGGATCCTCCTGCCTAGGCCTCCCAGAGTGCTAAGCCACTGCACCCAGCCTCCTAGGACTCTATAGTTTCTGTGTAGCAACACTAAACAGAGTGAAAGATTTAACCCTTTTCTCCTAAGATCTATCACAAAGCAGAAATATCCATTCTTACCCGTTTTTCCTCATTGTACTGGAAGTTCTAACTAGTGTAATGAAGAAAGAATAAAAATAAATGCCATAAAACTAGAAAGGAAGACGTGGAACGATATTTATTTAGAAACAACATAGTCCTGGCTGGTTCAGTCAGTAGAATATGAGACTCTTAAAAACAACATAGGGGCTGGGTGCAGTGACTCACATGTGTAATCCCAGTAATTTGGGAGGCCGAGGTGGGTAGATCACGAGGTCAGGAGTTCAAGACCAGCCTGGCCAGCATGGTGAAACCCCGTCTGTACTAAAAATGCAAAAAAAATTAGCCAGGCATGGTGGTGCGTGCCTATAATCCCAGCTACTCGGGAGGCTGAGGCAGAAGAATCCCTTGAACCCAGGAGGCAGAGATTGCAGTGAGCCGAGATTGTGCCACTGCACTCCAGCCTGGTGACAGAGCGAGACTCTATCTAAAAAAAAAGAAAAAAACAAAACAAAACAAAACAGCAACAACAAAAATACAAACAAAAAAAATGGGGCGGGGCTTGAGACCAGGCGTTCAAGACCAGTCTGGCCAACATGGGGAAACCACATCTTTACAAAAAATAAGAAACATAGCCAGGGATGGTGGTGTGCATCTGTAGCCCCAGCTACTCGGGAGGCTGAGGCAGGAGAATTGCTTGAACCCAGGAGGGGGAGGTTACAGTGCGCCATGATTGTGCCACTGCACTCCAACCTAGGCAACAGAGTGAGACCATGTCTCAAAAAATAATAATAATAAAATTTTAAAAAGTAATGCAAAATAAAAACAACATGGACTGGGCATGGTGGCTCACACACTTTGGAAGGCTGAAGTGGGAGGATTGCCTTAATCCAGGAGTTCAAGACTAGCCTGGGCAACATAGGGGAGACACTGTCTCTGCAAAAAAAAGAAAAAAATTAGCCAGCTCAACTCTCCAGCTGTGGTGGCACATGCCTGTAATCTCAGTTTCTCAGGAGGCTGAGACAGGAGGATCACTTGGGCCCAGGAGGTTGAGGCTTCAGTAAGCTGTGATCACACCACTGAACTCTGGTCTGGGTGACAGAGGGAGACCCTGTCTCAAAAAAATAAATAAATAAATACATACATACATACATAAATAAAATAATTAAAAAATTAAAAAATTAAAATTAAAAGTAATAAAAATTAATATATAAACGAATTCTATTTCTGTAGTCTAAAAACATACATTGAAAGTTAACTTAGGGCCGGGTGTGGTGGCTCACACCTGTAATCCTAGCACTTTGGGAGGCCAAGGCAGGTAGATCACGAGGTCAGGAGATCGAGAACATCCTGGCTAACATGGTGAAACCCTGTCTCTACTAAAAATACAAAAAATTGTCCAGGCGTGGTGGCTCAAACCTGTAATTCCAGCACTTTGAGATGCTGAGGCAGGTGGATCAAGAGTTCAATACCAGCCTGGCCAACATGGTGAAACCCCATCTCTACTAAAAATACAAAAATTAGTGGCATGTGCCTGTAGTCCCAGCTACTCAGGAGGCTGAGGCAGTAGAATCACTTGAACCTGGGCTGCAGAGGTTGCAATGAGCCGAGATCATGCCATTGCACTCCAGCCTGGGCGACAGAGTGAGACTTCGTCTCAAAAAAAGAAAGAAAAAAAATTTAGCCGAGTGTGGTGGCGGGCGCCTGTAATCCCAGCTACTTGGGAGGCTGAGTGAGGCAGGAGAATCACTTGAACCCGGGAGGTGGAGGTTGTAGTAAGCCAAGATTGCGCCACTGCACTCCAGCCTGGGTGACAGAGCGAGACTCTGTCTCAAAAAAAAAAAAAAAAAAAAAGAAAGTTAACTTAGAAAAACAATTCCAGCTGGGTCACCATGGCTCAAGCTTATAATACCTGGACTTTGGGAGGCTGAGGTGGGAGGACTGCTTGAGGGTAGGAATTTGAGACCAGCTTGGGCAACATAGTGAGACCCTGTCTCTACAGAAAAATAAAATGAAAAAAATAATAATTCCAATTACAATAGTGTTTAAAATAAACAGATAAAATTCCTAAAAGAAGAAACAAGACAAAGATGCTCACTCTTGCTACTTCTATTCAACATTGTACTGGAGGTTCTAGTCAGAGTAATTAAGCAAGACAATGAAATAAAATGTTCCTGATTAGAAAGGATGAAGTAAACCAACCTATATTAGTGGGTGACATGATGTTGCCGTTAAAAAAACTCAAACTTACACACACATACATACATACACACACACGTACTAATAAATGGGTTCAGCAAAGTTGCAGGATACACTATCAATACACAAAAATCAATGATATCTCTATGTATGTGCAATGAACAATTTGAAAATGAAGTTAAGAAAATTCCATTTATAATAGCAGCTATAAGTGTAAAATTTGTACATTGAAAACTACAAAACATTACTAAAAGAGATGAAAGGAAACTAAAGAAGATTAAAGAATGAGTTAAACCCAAAACTATCATAAGGAAGGAAATAATAGAGATTAGAGAAAAGATAAATAAAACAGAGAATATCTTTAGGCACAAATAATTGTGAAAAAATTAAAAATAGGCCCGGCAAGTTCACTTATGCTTGTAATCCCAGCACTTTGGGAGGCTGAGGCGGGCGGATCACGAGGTCAGGAAATCGAGACCATCCTGTTAACACGGTGAAACCCCGTCTCTACTAAAAATACAAAAAATTAGCTGGGCATGGTGGCACACGCCTATAGATCCAGCTACTCAGGAGGCTGAGGCAGGAGAATTGCTTGAACCTGGGAGGTGGAGGTTGCAGTGAGCCAACATCGCACCACTACACTCCAACCTGGGCGACAAAGCAAGACTCTGTCTCAAAAAACATAAAAAGCAAAAATTGGCTGGGCGCAGTGGCTCGCGCCTGTAATCCCAGCACTTTGGGAGGCCAAGGCAGGTGGATCATCTGAGGTCAGGAGTTCAAGACCAGCCTGGTCAACAAGGTGAAATCCTGTCTCTACTAAAAATATAAAAATTAGCTGTAGTGGTGCATGCCTGTAATCCCAGCTACTTGGGAGGCTGAGGCAGGAGAATTGCTTGAACCTGGGAGGCGGAAGTTGCGGTGAACCGAGATCGTGCCACTGCACTCTAGCCTGGGCAACAGAGTAAGACTCTGTCTCTAAAAAAAAAA
>NW_012108641.1:597864-601166 GCF_000951045.1 Mandrillus leucophaeus
GATGGATGCCTGTAACTCCCGTTACTTGGGAGGCTGAGGCAGGAGAATCACTGGAACTGGGGAGGCAGAGGCTTTGCACCACTGCACTCCAGCCTGGGCAACAGAGGGAGACTCTGTCTCAAAATAATAATTAAAAAAATAATAATAATAATACAGATAATAGAAACAATAGAGAAAATCGGTGCAACCAGAAATTGGTTCCTCAGATAGATGAACAAAATTGACAAACCTTTAGTTACAGTAACAACAAAAAAAAGATAAAAAGACTCAAATTATTAAAGTAAAAATGAAAGTGGGAACATTACATTTTACAAAAATTAAAAGAATTATGAGAGCATTTAAACAATTACATGCCAACAGATTGGATAATCTGGATGAAATGAACAAGTTCCTAGAAACATATATCTTACTAAGACTAAATCATAAAGTAATAGAAAATTTGAATTAAAGAGATTGCATCAATAATCAAAAACCTCCCCAAAATGAAACCCCTGGACTGGATGGCTTCACTGGTGAATTCTGCCAAACATTTGAAGGAGAATAATGCTAATGCTTCTCAAACTTTGCCAAAAGATCAAAGAGAAGGAACACTTTCTAACTCATTCCAGGGGTGAGCACTACCCTGATACCAAAGGCAGACATACACTAGGAAAAAAGAATACATACACCAATATCTCTTATGAATACTGATGCAAAAATCCTCAACAAATACCAGCAAGCCAAATTTAGCAATATATTAAAAGGATTATACACTGTGGGATTTATTCCTGGAATGTAAAAACAGCACAATATATGAAAATCAATCAATATAATTCACCACATTAACAGAATGAAGGAGAAAAATCATACAATCATCTCAATTGATGCAGAAAAAGCATTTGACAAAATTCAACACCCTTTCATGATGAAAACATTTAACAAACTAGGAATAAAGGAAACTACCTCAATATAATAAAAGGCACGTATGAGAAACTCATAACAAACATCATATCATACTCAATGGTGAAAGATTGAAGGCTATTCCACTAATATTGGGAACAAGAAAAGGATGCCCCCTTTTGCTAGTTCCATTCAACATAGCACTAGAAGTTCTAGCCAGAGCAATTAGGCAAGAAAAGGAAATTAAAGGCATCCAAGTTGAAAAGGAAGAAGTACAATTATCTCTTCTTCTTATGATTTTTTTCCTGAGACGGAGTCTCGCTCTGTCACCAGGCTGGAGTGCAGTGGCTCCTTCTGGGCTCACTGCAGCCTCCGCTTCCCGGGTTCAAGCGGTTCTTCTGCCTCAGCGTCCTGAGTAGCTGGGACTACAGGCGTGCCACCACGCCTGGCTACTTCTTATGGTTTTATATGTAGAAAACCCTAAAGATTTCACACAAAAAACTATTAGAACTGATAAAGGAATTCAGCAAATTAGTGGATTACAAGTCAACAAAGAGGAACCACTTGCATCCCTACATATTAACAATGAACCATTTGAAAATAAAATTTTGAAAACAATCCCACTTACAATAGGTAAAAATAAAATACTTAGAAATTAATTTATCCAAGGAGTTAAAAGGTTTATACAATGAAAACTGTAAAATATTGCTGAAAGAAATTAAATGAGGCATAAATAAATGAAAATGCATTCCACGTTCATGGATTAGAATACTTAATATTGTTAAGATGCCAACAGTACCCAAAGTGATCCACAGATTCAATGCAATCCCTATCAAAATCTCAATCATGTTTTTTTGCAGAAATTGAAAAGCCCATCCTAAAATTCATATAAAATCTCAAGGGACCCCAAATAGACAAAACAATATTGAAAAAGAACAACTTCCTGATAACACAACTTACTGCAAAGCTACTATAAATCAAAACAGTGTGATATTGGTATAGCAGCAGACATAAAGACCAATGGAATAGAATAGAGAGCCCAGAAATAAACTCTTGCATATATGGTCAAATGATTTTTGACAAGGGTGCCAAGACTAGTTGATGAGGGAAAAGACAACCTTTCTAACAAATGTTGCTGTGGGAAACTGGATATCTACCTGCAAAAAGATGAAGTTGAACCATTACTTAACACCATACAAATATTAACTCAAAATAGATCTAAAATCTAAACGTAAGAGCTAAAACTATGAAGCTCTTAGAAGAAAACATAGGGCAAAATCTTTGTGACATTGAATCTGGCAACGATTACTTGGATATAACACCAAAGACACAGGCAACAAAAGAAAAAAATGAACAAATTGGACCTCATGAAAATTTTAAAATTTTGTACATCAAAAGATAATATCAACAGAGTAAAAAGGTAACCCACAGAATGGGAGGAAATATTTGCAATTATATATCTAGTAAAGATTTATATCCAGAATAAATAGAGAACTCCTAAAACTCAACAAAAACAAAAATGACCTGACTCAAAATGGGCAAAGGGCATGAACAGACATTTCTTTAAGGAAGCTATACAGATGGCCAATAAGGACATGAAAAGATGTGCAACATCTCTAATCATTAGGGTAATGCAAATTAAAACTACAATGAGATACTATCTCACACCCACCAGGATAGCTATTATTTTTAAAAACAGAAAATAACAAGTGTTGTCAATGATGTGGAGAAAATGGACCCCTTGTGCTTTGTTGTTGGGAATGCAAAATGGACAGGCCCTGTGGAAAACAGTATGGCAGGGCCTTAAATTTTTTTTTTTTTTTTTTTTTGACACGGAGTTTCACTTTTGTCACACCCAGGCTGGAGTGCAATGGCGTGATCTCGGCTCACTGCAACCTCTGCCTCCCGGGTTCAAGCGATTCTCCTGCCTCAGCCTTCCAAGTAGCTGGGATTACAAGCATGCGCCACCACGCCTGGCTAATTTTTTGTATTTTTAGTAGAGACGGGATTTTACCATGTGGGTTAGCCTGGTCTCGAACTTCTGGCCTTAAGTGATCTGCTTGCCACTTCAGTCTGCCAATGTGCTGGGATTACAGACAAGAGCCACTGTGCCCGGCCCTTAAAAATTTTTAAAAAGAATTACCATACAATCTAGCAATTCCACTTCTGGATATATATCCCAGATAATTGAAAGCAGGATTTCAAAAAGATACTTTCACATCTGTGTTCATAGCAGCACTATTCCCAATAGTCAAGAAATGGAAGCAACCCAAATGTCTCTCAATGAATGAATGGATTTTAAAAATCCATTTGGTGAGGCCAGGTGCCGTGGCTCACGCCTGTAATCCCAGCACTTTGGGAGGCCGAGGTGGGCAGATCACGAGGTCAGGAGATCAAGACCATCCTGGCTAACACGGTGAAAC
>NW_012108641.1:603286-607492 GCF_000951045.1 Mandrillus leucophaeus
AAAAAGGAAACAAAGAAATGGTTATGATGATACATTTTGTTACATGTTTTTGTTTTGTTTTTTTCCTTTTCTTTTGAGACAGGGTCTCTGTCACCCAGGCTGGAGTGCAGTGGGGTGATCGTGGTTCCCTGTAGCCTCGACCTCCTAGACTCAGGTGATCCTCCCACCCTGGTCTCCCGAATAGCTGGGACTACAGGAAGGCATCACCACATCCTGCTAATTTTTTGTATTTTCTGTAGAGACGGGTTTTTGCCATGTTGCCTAGGTTGCTCAAGAAATCTGCCCATCTTGGCCTCCCAAGGTGCTGGGGTATTATAGACGTGAGCCACCGTGCTTAACTTGCTATGTGTTTTTTACCATACAAAAACTAAACTTAAAAAAAAAAAAAAAAAAGGAAGTGAGAAAATGATTTTTTTCTAGGAGATTTTTTAAGATGAAGAAATTAAGTTTTCCAATTGAGTGAACTCACAGGGTAACAGAAAATAGATGAATAAAGACCCATGCTTAGTGTCTTAGTTGGCTAGGGCTGCCATAACACAAAGCTACAGCCTGGATGTCTTAAGGAATATAAATTTACTTCTGACAGTTCTGAAGGCTGGAAGTACAGGATTAAGGTGTCAGCAGGTTCAGTTGCTCCCGAGGCCTCTCTAATTGGCTTGCAGATTGCCATTTTCTCACTGTGTCCTCACACGGCACAAGGCCATTCCTCTATCCCCATACACTCTGGGTGTCTCTTCCTTTTTCTTCTTTCTTTCTTTCTTTCTTTCTTTTTTTGTGAGAGAAAGTCTGATTCTGTTGCTCAGGCTGGAGTGCCGTGGTGCTATCTCAGCTCACTGCAACCTCCACCTCCCAGACTCAAACCATTCTCCCACCTCAGCCTCCCTAGTAGCTGGGACTACATGCACGCACCACCGTGCCCGGCTAATTTTTGTATTTTTTTGTAGAGACAGGGTTTCGCCATGTTGCCCAGGCTGGTCTCGAACTCACGAGCTCAAGTGATCCACCTGCCTTGGCCTCCCAAAGTGCTGGGATTACAGGTGTGAGTCACTGCACACAGGTTTTTCTTCTTCTTATAAGGACATAGGTCCTGTTGGATTAGGATTCCATCCTTATGATCTCTTTAACTTTATTTATTTATTTATTTATTTATTTATTTATTTATTTATTTTTGAGACAGAGTCTCACTTTGTCACCTAGGCGGGAGTGCAGTGGTGCGATCTCAGCTCACTGCAACCTCTGCCTCCCAGGATCAAGTGATTCTCCTACTTCTGCCTCCCGAGTAGCTGGGATTACTGCCCGGCTAATTTTTGTATTTTTTTGTAGAGACAGGGTTTCGCCATGTTGCCCAGGCTGGTCTCGAACTCACGAGCTCAAGTGATCCACCTGCCTTGGCCTCCCAAAGTGCTGGGATTACAGGTGTGAGTCACTGCACACAGGTTTTTCTTCTTCTTATAAGGACATAGGTCCTGTTGGATTAGGATTCCATCCTTATGATCTCTTTAACTTTATTTATTTATTTATTTATTTATTTATTTATTTATTTATTTTTGAGACAGAGTCTCACTTTGTCACCTAGGCGGGAGTGCAGTGGTGCGATCTCAGCTCACTGCAACCTCTGCCTCCCAGGATCAAGTGATTCTCCTACTTCTGCCTCCCGAGTAGCTGGGATTACAGGCACCCGCCACCATGCCTGGCTAGTTTTTGTATTTTTTAGTAAGAGACAGGGTTTCACCATGTTGGCCAGGCTGGTCTCAAACTCTTGACCTCATGTAATCCACACGCCTTGACCTCCCAAAGTGCTGGGATTACAGGCATGAGCCACCACGCCCGGCCCTCTTTTAACTTTAATTACTGGTTTTTGCTTTTTTTTTTTTGAGATGGAGTTTTGCTCTTGTTGCCCAGGCTATAGTGCAATGGTATGATCTCGGTTCACCGCAACCTCTGCCTCCCAGGTTCAAGTGATTCTCTTGCCTCAGCCTCCTGAGTAGCTGATATTACAGGCGTGCCACCATGCCCGGCTAATTTTATATTTTTAGTATTTTGTATTTTAGTTTCTCCATATTGGTCAGGCTTGTCTCGAACTCCCGACCTCAGGTGACCCACCTGCCTTGGCCTCCCAAAGTGCTGGGATTACAGGCGTGAGCTACCATGCCCAGCTGCTTTTTGTTTTTGCTTTTTTTTGAGACAGGGTCTCCCTCTGTCACCCAGGGTGGAGTGCAGAGGTATGATCATAGCTCACTGTAGCCTGGAACTCCTTGGCTCAAGCGATTCTCCCACCTCAGCCTCCCTAGTAACTAGGAATATCAGCATGTGCCACTGTGCCCAGTTAATTTATTTCTTTTTTAAAAAATTTAATTAATTTTTTAGAAATGAGATCTCACTCTGTTGCCCAAGCTGGTCTCCAACTTCTGGCCTCAAGCAATCCTCCCATCTTGGCCTCCGAAAGTGCTGGGATTGCAGGCACGAGCCAATTTTAATTTTTTTTTGTAGAGATAGAGTCTCACTTTGTTGCCCAGGCTGGTCTCGAACTCCTGGCGTTAAGTGATCCTTCTGCCTTGGCCTCCCAAAATGTTGGGATTACAAACAGGAACTATTGTGCCTGGCCTTAATTACCTCTTTAAAGATCATATAGCCAAATTCAGTTGACCCTTGAACAACACCAGTTTGAATTTCAAGGATCTTTTTATAGGTGAATTTTCTTCCATCTCTGCCATCCCTGAGATAGCAAGAACAACTCCTCCTCTTGTTCCTCCTCAGTCTATTCAACGTGCAGATGATAAGGATGAAGACCTTTATAATGATCCACTTTCACTTAGTGAATAGTAAATAGATTTTCTCTTCTTTATGACTATCTTAACCTTTTCTGTTCTCTAGCTTAATTTTTTTTTTTTTTTTTTTTGAGACAGAGTCTTGCTCTGTTGCCCAGGCTGGAGTACTGTGGTGTGATCATAGTTCAATGCAGCCCCGAACTCTTGGACTCAAGGGATCCCCTGACTCCAGCCTCCTGAGTAGCTGGGATTACAGGCATGAGCTGCTGCCCCTGGCCTCACCTCTGATTTTCAATGTGTGAATTATCATATATGTGAAAGACTTGCTGGACTGTACAGCGTTCTCCCCAAATCTCCTCTATTGCCCCTTGCCTTTTTGTTTTTGTTTATCTGTGTTTTTTTGGAGATGCAGTTTCACTCTTGTTACCTATGCTGGAGTGCGATGGGGTAATTTTGGCTCACTGAAACCTCCGCCTTCCGGGTTCAAATGATCTCTTGCCTCAGTCTCCCAAGTAACTGGGATGACAGGCGCCTGCCACCACACCCGGCTAATTTTTTGTATTTTTAGTAGAGACAGGGTTTCACCACATTGGCCAGGCTGGTCTCGAACTCCTGGCCTCAAGTGATCTCCCCACCTTGGCCACCCAAAGTGCTGGGATTACAGGCATGAGCCACCATGCCGGGCTGTCTTTTTTAAGAGGCCTGGTCTCACTATGTTGCCCAGGTTGGACTCAAACTCCTGGGCTCAAGCAACCCTCCTGCTTCAGCCTCTCCAGTACCTGGGACTATAGGTGTGTGCCGCCGCGCCTAGCTTCGCTCTCTTTTTATTCCTAGGGCCATCTGACCTTTGGGAAATTTAAACTTACTTTATTTATTTATTTGTTTTTGAGATGAAGTCTTGCTCTGTTGCCAGGCTGGAGTGCAGTGGCGAGATCTTGGCTCACTGCAACCTCTGCCTCCCAGGTTCAAGCGGTTTTCCTGCCTCAGCCTCCTGAGCAGGTAGGAATACAGGCGCGTGCCATGACCCCTGGCTACTTCTTGTATTTTTAGTAGAGACGGAGTTTCACCATGTTGGTCAGGATGGTCTCGATTTCTTGACCTCGCGATCCACCCGCCTTGGCGTCCCAAAGTGCTGGGATTACAGGCGTCAGCCACCGCTCCCGGCCGGAAAATGTAAACTTATTGTAACACCTAGAGCTTCACAGAATAAAACAAGCACATTATGTGATTTAAGAAGTCACAAAATTTTATTATGAGGCAAAATCTTCCTTTTTTCTTTTTTTAATACACATAGAGTCATGCTATGTTGCCCAGGCTGGTCTTGAATTCCAGGCCTTAAGCAATCAGCCCACCTCATCCTCCCAAAGTGCGGGGATTACAAGCATGAGCCACGGTGCCTGACTGTCTCGCTAGCCCCCTTTTTTTTTTTTTTTTTTTT
>NW_012108641.1:608830-611306 GCF_000951045.1 Mandrillus leucophaeus
GGTCTCGATCTCCTGACCTCGTGATCCGCCCGTCTCGGCCTCCCAAAGTGCTGGGATTACAGGCTTGAGCCACCGCGCCCGGCCTGAAAATATTTCTTTATCAAGTCCAGTAAAATGAGTTTCAGAATTTTTGTGGCGTGCATAAAAAAGTACCCTGATCTTCTATATATAGGCACTGCGAAGTTCTTTTTTTTTTTATTCTTTAGAGTTTGTTTATTGAAAATTTGAAGCAGAAAATGAAAAATAAAGATTTTTAGGCCGAGAGTGGGGGCTCACGGCTGTAATCCCAGCACTTTGGGAGGCCAAGGTGGGCAGATCACCTGAGGTCAAGAGTTTGAGACCAGCCTGGCCAACATGGTGAAACCCCATCTCTACTAAAAATACAAAAATTAGCTGGGGATGGCGGCGGGCACCTGTAATCCCAGCTGCTTGGGAGGCTGAGGCAGGAGAATTGCTTGAACCTGGAAGGCAGAGGTTGCAGTGAGCCAAGATCATGCCATATATGTATACCAACAAATCATACTTTTCTTCCAATTATTTTTTAAAAGGTGTAGCAATTTCCATTTATTTATTTATTTACATAATTTTTGAGATTGGGTCTTGCTCTGTTGCCCAGGCTGGAGTGCAGTGGCATGATCTCAGCTCACTACAGCCTGTGCCTCCCACGTTCCAGCAAGGGGCTCCCACCTCAGCTTCCCGAGTAGCTGGGATTACAGGGGCATGCCACCAAGCCCAGCTAATTTTTGCATTTTTAATTGCAAAATTAAAGATATTCCCTGGGAAGCATCTACCTGGGTTGCTGTCCTTATGGCACCTTGTATCTGCTTGAATAAACCCTGCATGTTTTCACATCCAATATGGGGTTTCACCATATTGGCCAGGCTGTTCTCAAACTCCTGACCTCAGGTGATCCACCCGCCTCAGACTCCCAAAGTGTTGGAATGACAGGCATGAGCCACTGTGCCTGGTTGCAATTTCCTTTTAGTTACAAAGAACTATAAAACTCTTATTTAACTGTAGAAAGAATGAAATTCTTTCATCATGCAAATTAAGATACACAGTATAGTTGCAAATCTACACTCAATTGTGTTAATATTAACATATATACAATGCTGCTACCTTCATCAACTTTTTCATTTGGGCATCACAAAGATGAGTCTTCTGATGTTCTATAAGCAATATGTTTATACAAAAGTCAGAAGTTTAGCTAAAATTCAGCCTACACAGTAATAAATGAACATGGAATGGAAATCAAATAAAGTTCTTTAAATAGGATGAAAAAGTCCCAATGTCTCTTAAGCAGCAAGAGCACCTTCCCAATTTAGTTTCAAGATGAGCACCGTACTCCATTTATCCTTGTATTTCCAGGGCCCAGTGTTTCCATGGAAGATCTTTATCCAGCTGCTTGTTTGGAGCCTGCTGCAGGGGGTACAAGGCTGTCCAGCTATTGGCGATGTCCTGTATTAATCAACCACTCATAAAACTTGTTCTCTACCAGTACCTGGAACTGCTTCCTTTGTCCTATGTCAAATGAGCCTCCTTCACAGTTTTCTGCCAGATCTGTATCTTCAGTTCTCTTTGACCCAGTGCTTTCTGATAAACAGATGGAAGACCCCCAGGAATCTCTGTGGTGTCCTCTTCCATTTCAAAGGAAATAATAAATACATATAATTCAGAAGGTGGTAAAAGCCAAAAGATACTAGTGTCGCTGTTCTCTCTGCATACAACCATTGGATTATTCCAATAGTTACGCACTGTAGCAAGGACTGGCCATATGGTTCTCTTTTGACCAGGACTAATGCTGGGTCCATTACCTAGCGTTGGGTAATGGGTATGAAAAGGGGCAAAAGTTACTATCTGACTCCCAGAGAGAATGAGTGGGCACATAGGCATCAGAATGTGAAAGACGCAACCTGTCGCAGAAGAGATGGACAAATGATGGCAAACAGCAATGACTTTAACATTGTCACAACTGTGGAGGTAAAGCATAGTTGCTACAGGGCCCAAGACAAAGGTGTTATTCCTGCACTTCTCAATTGTCACAGATCATAAGGGAGAGAGCAGATACATAAAAGATTCGTTGCAATGATGAATCTCTACATGCGCCCCCACCAGAGTATCTGAGCTCTTAGCCAATGTCTGCTTGTAAACCTGGCTCATCACCACCATGTGGTGCATCCCAGGGGCCACATTAGAATTACAAGCAATCTGGGCCAGTTGTGGTGACTCATACCTGTAATCCTGGCACTTTGGGAGGCCGAGGTGAGTGGATCATTTGAGGTCGGGAGTTTGAAATCAGCCTGGTCAACATGGTGAAACCCCATCTCTGAAAAATGCAAAAATTATGGCCAGGCGCAGTGGCTCACGCCTGTAATTCCAGCACTTTGGGAGGCCAAGGTGGGTGGATCACAAGGTCAGGAGATTGAGACCATCCTGGCTAACACGGTGAAACCCCGTCTCTACTAAAAATACAAAA
>NW_012108641.1:612511-643397 GCF_000951045.1 Mandrillus leucophaeus
CCGCCTCCCAGGTTTACGCCATTCTCCTCCCTCAGCCTCCCGAGTAGCTGGGACTACAGGCGCCTGCCACCTCGCCCGGCTAGTTTTTTGTACTTTTTAGTAGAGACGGGGTTTCACCGTGTTAGCCAGGATGGTCTCGATCTTCTGACCTCGTGATCGGCCCGTCTCGGCCTCCCAAAGTGCTGGGATTACAGGCTTGAGCCACCGCGCCCGGCCTAGGCCACTCTTCTCCAATCAAAGATGTCCTTAGTAGAGGCCTTTTTCAATTGTTGAATGTATAAGAAGAGCAGAAACTGCAGGGTGTCCACTGAAAACTGATTTCTCTGCTTTTCAACTTCCTCCTCAGACATGCAGTTGGACAGAACCTCAGACCATTCCAGGCGCTCCTCAGGTGTCTTCACTGAAAGACTCTCAGATATTTCGAAGTAAAGCCACATCAGGTCCTTGGCCAACTGCAGCTTCCCACAAGCGATGCGCCTCCATGTAGACCAGTAGAGGAGTGGGGAAGCTCCTTGCATGGCTCGGATTCGCACATAGTTGGATATCTTCCTGAGACAGTGAAGACTAAACTTGGATGGAGGGGGGTACCTGCAAGGCACCCACTATAAAGGGTTCTGCTGTCACCCAGAGGAGAACTCTGGGCTCATCCAAGTTATCTCCAAGGACATCTGGGTGAAAACGCATCTTTGCATACCTGCCTTAGCAGGTGCCCTCACTTCTCCGTGCGAGTGCCACGGCGCCCCATGTCCCTTCACTGACTGGGCCCAACCCTCGCCCTGGTCTTGTGAAGTTCTTTTTTTTTTCTTTATAATTATTAACGAGATATTATTTATTTATTTTTGAGATGGGGGTCTCGCTCTGTTGCCAGGCTGGAGCGCAGTGGCACAATCTTGGTCACTGCAACCTCTGCCTCCCAGGTTCAAGCAATTCTGCTGCCTCAGCCTCTCAAGTAGCTGGGACCAGAGGCACGTGCCACCACACTGGCTAATTTTTGTATTTTTAGTAGAAACAGGGTTTCACTATGTTGGCCAGGCTGGTCTTGAACTCCTGATCTCGTGATCCACCTGCCTCGGCTTCCCAAAGTGCTGGGATGACAGGCATGAGCCACGGCACCCGCGCCATTGTGAAGTTCTTAATTTCGGAGGTATTCATCAGCCGTTTGCCTACTTCTTCCAAATGCTCCCAAGACTCATCCGTGCACTTCTGGGTGACATTGACAGCAGAAGTCTTGAACTCTGTTACCAGTTTAGGGGAAGGGAGCTTCTCAGTAAATTCAAACATCAGCACTGCTGTCTCATAGAGCACCTGCCCACATCCATAGGTACATGCCTCAGGAAGGGTAATGGGAGTGCTGGACCCGCATAAGCTCCCTTGTGGTTCCCCCCAGATCCCTCACGATGATATTAGTATTGCCAATCACTTCCTCCTCCTTGAACTTTTGACTCTCACAGATGAGGGTTTCAGTAGTATCCTTTCCTCCCATCCTAATGAGCTGAAGCTGCAGAACGTGGGCCTCAGTTGGGCAGCCCACCTCCTCCAAGGCCACCTTCAGAGCTAAGTTGGACAGGTACTCAGGCAGAGGGACTAGGGAGGGGGCTGTGTGTAAGAGATCCTGGCTGGTCCTGGGATCTGAGAGAGGAATCTCGCTCTCCCAGAGATAAGAGATGGATGCCCAGTCTCTGGAAAAGATGGCTGGAAGGTTAGGGCCCCACTCTGGGCATTTCTTTGAAAGGCAGCTACCAGGGACAGCAGGACACAGCAAAGGAGCAGCACAGCCTGGATCATAGGGGGACAGCAGAGCAGCCCTGCTGGAAGGAAGTGGTGCTCAGGTTGGGAAGTGGAGAAAGTCTCAGGACAAAGAGACACCAAGACTGGACAGAGCTAGAAAGTGTCTTAGCCCTTGGAAAATTCAATTGCCCTGAACACACCTCATCTTCACTCTTAAAGGATGTAGGTGATCCTCACCTGCTCCAGAAAAACAAGCCAGAGGAACGAGTTGGCCCAAAACACATCCTTTGCTTCAGTGCTTCCCTAATCTGAATGACTACTTTTTAGACCTGACGTATTTACCCCAGTCAAAAAAGCTGATGCCTTCTGAAAACAGTGAAGAACGTAACATGCACAAACATTTATCTACCTTTTCCTGGCCCAGACTTTGTCCTTCTCTCCTTTGTCCCACACTGACAAACATTTTTCCCTTCGTGGCTTCTGCTTCTTCTGCCCCATATCCTTGTCACCCTAAGGATTTACGCTAGACCTAAACTTAGATTTAAAACATTTCCTCTGTACCTTCTGAGGAAACAGGAAGGAGAGAAAGGGAGGGGTGCCTTTCACCTCTGGGTAGGAGAAATGCTATGGCCTGAATGTTCGTACCCTCCAAAAATCCTGTTGAAACTTAATCCACAATATGGGAGTATTGAAAGGTACAGTCTGTAATTCCAGCACTTTGGGAGGCCAAGGTGGGCAGATCACCTGAGGTCAGGAGTTTGAGACTAGCCTGACCAACATGGTGAAACCCCATCTCTACAAAAATACAAAAAAAATTAGCCGGGCATGATGGCGGGTGCCTGTAATCCCAGCTACTGGGGAGGCTGAGACGGGAGAATCATTTGAACCTGGGAGGTGGAGGTTGCAGTGAGGCGAGATCACGCCATTGCACTGCAGCCTGGGCGACAGAGCGAGACTCTGTCTCAAAAAAAAAAAAAAAAAAAAAAAAAAAAGAAGAAGGAGAAGAATTGCAAGCAATCTTAGCGCTTTTGGTTGTCCCTTCAACTTGATGAGCCCAAGCCAATTTCTTTCCAGACTTGAGGCAAGTTGATGTACCAAATGGATTCCCAGTCAAAAGGACCTCAACCAGGCTTCCAGCTTGTAGAAAGGAAAGTCTTAGAGATCTTTGAGAAGCCACTCTCTGCAAGCAGTGGTTACTACAGTGCAAGTTCATGAAGTGGATAGATCTTCCTGGCTCTACTTATTCTACCTTCAATAAGGAAGCTTCTTGAGACACTAGACTACTATGGGTTGAATGAAATGATGCAGTGAGTTGTCCTGGATCTAAAAGCAGCTTGGGAGATCAGACATGATCATAGATAAAAGCTTGGTTACTGTAATCATTCCAGTTCTTATTATGACAATTGGATTTTTCAGTCAGGTCAGGAGACTGAGATCTGTTTCTGGGACTAGGCCACTCTTTTTTTTTTTTTTTTTTTTTTTTGAGACGGAGTCTCCCTCTGTGGCCCAGGCTGGAGTGCAGTGGCGCAATCTCGGCTCACTGCGCCCGGCCGAGAATCTCTTGAACCTGGGAGCCGGAGGTTGCAGTGAGCCGGGATCGTGCCACTTCTCTCCAGCCTGGGTGACAGAGCAAGACTCCATCTCAAAAAAAAAAAAAAAAAAGAGGTGATTTGGTCATGAGGGGTCTGCCTTCATGAATGGATTAAAATGTGTTTCAGAATGATTAATTCATGGATTAACAGGTTATCAAGGGAGTGTTACTGGTGGCTTTATAAGAAGAGAAATACCAGAGCTAGCATGCTGGACCCCCTTGCCGTGTAATGCTCAGAGCCCAGGCCACATCAGGACTCTAGAGTCCCCACCACGAAGAAGGCCCTCATTAGATGCTGAGCCATGGCCTTGGACCTTCCAGCTACGAGAATTGTAAGAGATAAATTTCTTTATAAATTACCTAGTTTTAGGTGTTCTAAGTAACAGAAAACAAACTAAGAAAAGACTCTAAAAGAGTTATTACAGGTTGGGCACGGTGGCTCACGTCTGTAATCCCAGCACTTTGGGAGGCCGAGATGGGCAGATCACCTGAGGTTAGGAGTTCGAGACCAGCCTGGCCAGCATGCAGAAACCCCGTCTCTACTAGAAATACAAAATTAGCCGGGCATGGTGGCACATATCTATAATCCCAGCTACTTGGGAGGCTGAGGCAGGAGAATCGCTTGGACCCGGGAGGGGAAGGTTGTGGTGAGCCGAGATCATGCCATTGCACTCCAGCCTGGGCAATAAGAGGGAAACTCTGTCTCAAAAAAAAAAAAAAAAAAAAATAGAGTTATTACTCTATGGACTTATCAGGTAGATGAATGGGAGAATAGAACCTATTAGCAAGTCAGACCAAATCAGAGAAACTTTTTAGTCTTTACCTATTTAATTCCAATGCAATACCCAAATTGAACACATTCATTACCACGCTAGTACTGCTTTTTAAGCTTACATCAAAACAATACGAACTGGGCTTAATCTCTCTTCTAGGGGTATCTGCAGTTTGGAAAATAGGAAAAGATGGCGTATAGTTCCTCCTACAACGGTAAAAGGGCCCACATAATTGTGCCCTAATGGGAGACACCTAATGGTTCCTCCCTGGAGCTATGACCAACCTCTGGCAGACGACCAAAGGAAACAGGCCAGTGAAGAAGCCCAGGCCAGGTGCAGTGGCTCACGCCTGTAATCCCAGCACTTCGGTAGGCTGAGGTGGGTGGGTTAAGTGAGGTCAGAAGTTTGAGAGCAGCCTGGACAACATAGTGAAACCCTGTCTCTACAAAAAAAATATATAAAAATTAGCTAGGCATGGCGGCAGGTGCCTGCAGCCCCAGCTACATGGGAGGTTGAGGTAGGAGAATCACTTGGACCCGGGAGGTGGAGGTTGCAGTGAGCCAGGATCACACCATTGAACTTCAGCCTGGGCAACAAGAGCAAAACTCCGTCCAAAAAAAAAAAAAAAACAAGGTCCAGAGTCCCTCCTCCTATCTTAGTCCCCAGAAAAGGCACCTAACAATGAAGAAGAAATCAGAAACAAAAACTTTTAGAACAGGGAGCTACTCGGACACACACCTAAAACTGGGACAACTAGATGTAGAGATGTCCAACCCTGCCAACTGAATCTCAAGCCTCTGCTGCTGCTGCACAGCTCAGGGAGATTTTTGGATCTTGTCTAAGTCTACCATTTCTGATCTGAGTTCACCATCCATAGCTGGACCTATCTCCTCCTCTAGCCTTCTGGTTCTTCAGCTGGCATCATCATCCTCAGTATGTATCTTAGTTTATTTGTGCTGCTATAAAGGAAATACCTGAGGCTGGGTAATTTATAAAGAAAAGAGATTTATTTTGCTTATGATTCTGCAGACTGTACAAGAAGCATGGTGTGGCCGGGTGTGGTGGCTCATGCCTGTAATCCTAGCACTTTGGGAGGTGGAGGTGGGTGGGTCAGGCTGAGGTCAAGAGTTCGAGACCAGACTGGCCAATGTGGTGAAACATCATCTCTACTAAAAATACAAAAATTAGTCAGGTGTGGTGGCGGTCGCCTATAATCCCAGCTACTCAGGAGGCTGAGGCAGAAGAATTGTTTGAACCCCAGGGGCAGAGGTTGCAGTGAGCTGAGATCATGCCACTTCACTTCAGCCTGGTCGAAAGAGTGAAACTCCATCTCAAAAAAAAAAAAAAAAAAAAAAAAAAGCATGGTGCCAGCATCTGCTTCTGGGCCTCAGGAAGCTTCCACTCATGGTAGAAGGCAAAAGGGAGCAGGCAGCACGCAGCAAGAGTGGAAGGGACAGGGAAGGGAAGTGTCAGGCTCTTCTTCATAATCAGTTCTTGCAGGAACTAAGACAACTCACTCATTCCCTCGAAAGAGAATGGCACCAAGCTATTCATGAGGGATCCACCCCACAATCCAAACTCTCAACAGGCCCCAGCTCCGACACTGGGGATCACATTTCAGCATGAGACTCAAGGGGACAAATATCCAAACTATCTCAGTATAAGACTGCCTTGTCTTTTTTTTTTTTTTTTTTTTTGAGACGGAGTCTCGCTCTGTCGCCCAAGCTGGAGTGCAGTGGCCAGATCTCAGCTCACAGCAAGCTCCGCCTCCCGGGTTCACGCCATTCTCCTGCCTCAGTCTCCCGAGTAACTGGGACTACAGGCGCCCGCCACCTCGCCTGGCTAGTTTTTTGTATTTTTTAGTAGAGACGGGGTTTCACCATGTTAGCCAGGATGGTCTCGATCTCCTGACCTCGTGATCCGCCCGTCTCGGCCTCCCAAAGTGCTGGGATTACAGGCTTGAGCCACCGCACCCGGCCAAAACTGTGTTAATAAAAATCTGTAGACCTGTCTCTTATACACATCTAGATGTGTATAAGAGACAGCCCAAAGTGCTGGGATTACAGGCTTGAGCCACCGCACCCGGCCAAAACTGTCTTGTCTTAGAAATTATTTGAATTTCTTCAAATTTGAGTTTATCTTCAGGACTGAGGAGTAGAATGACAGAGGACATGAAGACAAAGGCAGGTCCCCCAACCAGACCTCCTTCCCTTATCTGCCACGTGTTCCTCATCAATGCCTAGCAGTTATCACTTCTTGCGCACTTGGGTTTTCATTGCTGTTGTTTGTTTTTAATTAATAGAGTATTTTTTAGGGAAATTTTAGGTTTACAAAAACATTGAGCAGAGAGTAGAGTTCCCGTATAATCCCTCTTCCCACACCCCTCAGTTTTCCCTATTATTAACATAGTACATTGGTGTGCTACATTTGTTATTTGTTGTTTTTTGTTTTTTGTTTTTGAGATGGAGTCTTGCTCTGTTGCCCAGGCTGGAGTGCAGTGGCACGATCTTGGCTCACTGCAACCTCTGCCTCCCGGGTTCACACCATTCTCCTGCCTCAGCTTCCTGAGTAGCTGGGACTACAGGCGCCCGCTACCACACTCAGCTAATTTTTTGTATTTTTAGTAGAGACGGCGTTTCACTGTGTTAGCCAGGATGGTCTCGATCTCCTGACCTCGTGATCTGCCAGCCTCGGCCTCCCAAAGTGCTGGGATTACAGGTGTGAGCACCACGCCCAGCCACTACATTTGTTATAATTGATTATTGTATTATTGTTATTGAGACAAGGTCTCACTCTTGTCACCAAGGCAGTAAGTAGTGCAGTGGTGTGATAATAGCTCACTGCAACCTTGACCTCCCAGGCTCAAGTGATCCTCCTGCCTTAGCCATTCATGTAGGTGGGACAACAGGCATGTACCACGGTGCGTGGCTAATTTTTTAATATTTCTGTAGAGACAGGATCTCACTTTGTTGCCCAGGCTTGAGCTGATTCTGGAAGGATGGGCTAGTGGTTGGATAGAACCCTCCAATAAAGGGACTGGCATGATCCACAGCTTGCTGGCATGAAAAGGCCCACTCTGTGTGGGTGACTGAAAATAGTTAAGGGGGGCTGGCTGAGCACGGTGGCTCACGCCTGTAATCCCAGCACTTTGGGAGGCTGAGGTGGGTGGATCACCTGAGGTCAGGAGTTACAGACCAGCCTGGCCAACATGGTGAAATCCCATCTCTGATAAAAATTTTAAAAATTAGCTGAGTGTGGTGGTACACGCCTGTAATCCCAGCTACTTGGGAGGCTGAGGCAGGAAAATCACTTGAAGTTGGGAGGTGGAGGCTGCAGTGAGACGAAATCACGCCACTGTACGCCAGCCTGGGTAACAGATGGAGACTCCATCTCAAAAAAAAAAAAAAAGAATTTCTGCAGAGACTGGGCTTGGTGACTCACGCCTATAATCCTAGCACTTTGGGAGGCCAAGGCTGGTAGATCACTTGAGGCTAGCAGTTTGAGACCAGCCTGGCCAACATGGTGAAACCCTGTCTCTACTAAAAATATAAAAATTAGCCAGGCGTGGTGGTACATGCATGTAATCCCAGCTACTTGGGAGGCTGAGGCAGGAGAATTGCTTGTACCAGGGAGGTGGAAGTTGCAGTGAGCCGAGATCATGCCATTGCACTCCAGCCTGGGCGACAAGAGTAAAACTGTCGAAAAAAAAAAAAAAAAGAAAGGAAAGCAAGCAAGCAAGCAAGAATTAGCCAGGTATAATCCCACCTACTTGGGAGGCGCTGAGGCACAAGAATTGCTTAAACCTGGGAGGTGGAGTTTCAGTGAGCCAAAATCATGCCACTGCACTCCAGCCTGGGTGATAGAGCAAGACTCTGTCTCAAAAGAAAAAAAAAAAAAAGTATTTCTGCAGACAGAATGGAAAATGAACTTGAACTAAGGAATTAAAGGAAGAAGAGATTAGAGGGAGGAACCCTAGAACCCTAGAGAGCCAACTATTTTAAGAATCTAGGTCAGGCCAGGCACAGTGGCTTACGCAGGAGGATCACTTGAGCCCAGGGGATTGAGACCAGCCTGGACAGCATAGTGAGACCTTGTCTCTACAAAAAAATTTCAAAGTAGCTGAGTGTGATAGTGTGCTTCTGTAGTACCAGCTCCTCAGGAAGCTGAGGTGGGAGGACCACTTGAGCCCCAGAGGTTGAGGCTACAGTGAGCTGTAATTGCACCACTTTACTTCATCCTGGGTGACAGAAGGAGACCCTATCTCAAAAGGAAAAAAAAGAAAAAAAAAAAGAAAAAAAAAAGGAGGAGGGGGATGCACTTTGGTGGTTGAACCAATGTATTGTAGTATATGGCTCATTCTCTTAAGCTCCATCAGCAGCAGATGCAGTAAAAACAACTTTATTTGATCTATGACCCTGGGTGTGGAAGTTAGGAGGAAGGAACCAGTTAGTTTCCTGGAGTCCCAACCTTAGTCCCAAGAGGTTTTTTACACACATGGAGAGCCAGTAGCTGAATGGGGCAAAAAAGAACTCAGGAAGTAAGTGAAAGGTCTTTAGACAAAATGGGTATGGGGTTTCTTTTTGGGGTGAAGAAAATGTTTTGGAATTATTGGTGACAGTTGCACAAAACTGTAAATGTACTGAAAGATACTGAGTTGTACACTTCAAAATGGTTAAAATAGTGCATGTTATGTGAATTCTACCCCCCACCAAAATAAAAAGAAGACATTCAAAATCTCAAACGATTAATCACCGGCAGACCTGCAGTATAAGAAATGTTGTGTTTTTTTTCTTTTTTCTTTTTTTTTGGCAGGGTCTTGCTGGAGTGCAGTGGTGCAATCTCAGCTCACTGCAACCTCTGCCTCCCAGGCTCAAGCCATCCTCCTGCCTCAGCTTCCTGAGTAGCTGGGACTACAGGCATGTACCACCACACCCAGCTAATTGTTGTACTTTTTGTAGAGACAGGGTTTTACCATGTTGCCCAGGCTGGTCTGAAACTCTTGAGCTCAGGTGATCCACTCACCTTGGCCTCCCAAAATGCTGGGATTACAGGCATGAGCCACTGCACCTGGCCTAAGAAATGTTAATAAAAATCTGTAGACAGAGGAAAATGACTTCCATTGGAAATCTGGATATACATAAAGAAATGGAGACCATAGGAAATAATAATTAAATAGGTAAATATACATTTTTGTTTATTTGTGTGTGTATGTGTGTGTTTTTTTGAGATGGAGTCTCATTCTGTAAGTCTGGCTGGAGTGCAGTAGCACAGTATCAGCTCACTGCAACTTCCGTCTCCTGGGTTCAAGCAATTCTCCTGCCTCAGCCTCCCGAGTAGCTGGGATTACAGGCGCCTACCATCATGTCCAGCTAAATTTTTAATATTTTTAGTAGAGACGAGGTTTCACCATGTTGGCCAGGATGGTCTCAAACTCCTGACCTCAGGTGATCCACCCGCCTCGGCCTCCCAAAGTGCTGGGATTACAGGCATGAGCCACTGCGCCCGGCCCCTTAAATATACATTTTTAAAAGAGATAATTGGCTGTTGACTATTTAAGGCAAAAATAATGCAGTGTAGAGTTTATAACAGATGTAAGTGTAAAATGTAACAATAGCACAAAGGCTGGGAGGGAGAAAATGGAAATATACTATGGTTTCTTACACTGTACATTAAGTAGTATAATAAATAGCACCTGAAGGTAGTCTGTAATAAATTAGAGATGATTACTATAAACCCTAAAGCAACACTAAAATAACAAAGCAGGTGGGGCACAGTGACTTATATCTGTAATCTCAGCACTTTTCGAGGCTGAGGCAGGAGGATCACTTGAAGCCAGGAGTTTGAGATTAGCCTGAGCAACATAGTGAGACGTCATCTCTACAAAAAATAAAAAATGTTATCCAGGGGCTGGGTGCAGTGTTATCCAGGCGCTGGGTGCAGATTTTAGGAAGCTGAGGCAGAAGGATTATGTGAGCCCAGAAGTTCAAGACCAGCCTGGGCAACATATGGAGCCTCCATCTCCGTAAAAAATAAAAAATTAGCCAGGTGTGATGGCACAAACCTGTGGACCCAGCTACTTGAAGGTGGGAGGATCACTTGGATGTGGGAGGTGGAGACCACAGTGAGCCATGATTGCACCAGTGCACTCCTGCCTGGGTGACAGAGCAAGACCATGTCTCAAAAATAAAAAGCCAGATGTAGCGGCACATAGCTGTAGTTCCAGCTACTTGGGAGGACAAGGTGGGAAGATTGCTTGAGCCCAGGAGTTTGAGACTGCAGTGAGTCATAATTGCACAAATGCACTCCAGACTGGGTGACAGAGCAAGACTCTGTTACAGAAAGGCGGGGGGGGGAAGAGAGAAGATGGAATTATAAAAAATACTCAGTTAAACCCAAAGAAGAGCTGGGCACAGTGGCTCACACCTGTAATTCCCAGCACTTTGGGAGGCCGAGGTGGGCGGATCATGAGGTCAAGAGATCAAGACCATCCTGGCTAACACGGTGAAACCCCGTCTCTACTAAAAATATAAAAAATTAGCCGGGCATGGTGGTAGGTGCCTGTAGTCCCAGCTACTTAGGAGGCTGAGGCAGCAGGAGAATCGTGTGATCTGAGGCAGAGGTTGCAGTGAGCCAAGATCGTGCCACTGCACTCCAGCCTGGGTGACAGAGAGAGACTCCATCTCAAAAACAACAACAACAAAAACCCAAAGAAGAAAAAGAGGGAAGGAGAACAAAGAACAGATGAGACAAATAGAAAACAAGTAGCAAAATGTAATACTTAAACCTGACAATATCAATAATGATATTAAATATAAATGATCTAAACAACAAAATTAAAAGGCAAAGATTGTCAGATTGGATAAAAGAAAAAAGTCCAACTATGTGCTTTCTATGAGAAACCCACTTTAAAAGAAACAAATAAATTATAAGTAAAAGGATTTTTAAAACGATACCATGCTAACACTAACCCACAGAAAACTGGAGTGGCTATGTTAATATCACAAAAGCAGACTTCAGGGCTGGTCATGGTGGCTCACGCCTGTAATTCCAGCACTTTGGGAGGCCAAGGCAGGAGGATTGTGTGAGCTGAAAAGTTTGAGACCATCCTGGGCAACATAGTGAGATGTTGTCACTATAACAACAGATTTTTTTTTTTTTTTAAAGAAAGAAAGAAATGTAGGCCAGGAGTGGTGGCTCATGCCTGTAATCCCAGCACTTTGGCAGGCTGAGGCGGGCAGATCACGACATCAGGAGTTCGAGATCAGCCTGACCAACATGGTGAAACTCCGTCTCTACTAAAAATACAAAAATTAGCTGGGTGTGGTGGCGTGCACCTGTAGTCCCAGCTATTCAGAAGGCTGAGGCAGGAGAATCGCCTGAACCTGGGAGGTGGAGGTTGCAGTGAGCCAAGATCGCGCCATTGCACTCCAGGCTGGGTGACAGAGCGAGACTCCATCTCAAAAAAAAAAAAAAAAAAAAAAAAAAAAAAAAAAGAAAGAAAAAAGAAAGAAAAGAAAAGTAGACTTCAGAGGAAAGAATATTATAGGGATAAATAATGCCATTTGACAGTGAAAAAGGGACCAATTTATTAAGAGAACCTAACAATTCTAAGCATTTATACATACGATAACAGAGCTTCAAAACACAAGAAGCAGGCTGGGCACGGTGGATCATGTCTGTAATCCCAGCAGTTTGGGAGGCTGAGACAGGTAGATCACTTGAGGTCAGGAGTTTGACACCAGCCTGGCTAACATGGCGAAACCGTATCTCTACTAAAAATACAAAAATTAGCCAGGTATAGTGGTGCACACCTGTAGTCCCAGCTACTTGGGAAGCTGAGGCACGAGAATTGCTTAAAACCGGGAGGCAGAGGTTGCAGTGAGCCAATATCATGCCACTGCACTCCAGCCTGGGTGACAGAGCAAGACTCTGTTAAAAAAAAAAAAAAAAAAAAAATCAAAATCCAAAACGATGTATCAATAAATTTAAAAGGATTCAAGTCATACGAAGTATGTTCCTTGAGCACAGTGGAATTAAATTAGAAACTAATTACTGGTCAGGCGCGGTGGCTCACGCCTGTAATCCCAGCACTTTGGGAGGCCTAGTCGGGCGGATCACGAGGTCAGGAGATCGAGACCATCCTGGCTAACACGGTGAAACCCCATCTCTACTAAAAATACAAAAAATTAGCCGGGCGTGTGGTGGGCGCCTGTAATCCCAGTTGCTTGGGAGGCTGAGGCGGGAGAATGGCATGAACTCAGGAGGCGGAGCTTGCAGTGAGCTGAGATCCCACCACTGCACTCCAGCCTGGGTGACAGAGCGAGACTACGTCTCAAAAAAAAAAAAAAAAAAAAGAAACTAATTACTGATATCTGTATGATAGCCCAGTGTTGGGAAATGAAATAACACACATTTAAGTAATTTTGATTTCAAAGAGTAAAAAGAAAATTCAAAAAGTACTTTGAGCTGAATGAAAATAAACACACAACATGTCAAAATTTGTGAGATGCTGCTAAAGCTGTGCTTAGAAGGAAATTTAGAGCACATGAACATACAGATTCAAGAAATGGAGTGAACCCTAAGTAGAATACATTCAAAGAAATCCATTGCAAGACACATTATAAGCAAACTTCTTAAAATAAAGACAAGGAGAAAAGTCTTGGAAGCAAATACAAACAACACAGTACCTATAAAGGAACAATTACTCCATTGACAGTAGACTTCTTATAAGAAGCCATAGAAATCAGCAGAGAATGGCACATTTTCCAAGTACTGAAAAAACAAACAAACAAACACAAACAAACAAAAAACAACTGTCAACTTTAAATCCCATACCCTACAAAAATATCCTTCAGGAAGATTCTCAGATAAGGGAAACTAAGATAATTTGCCTCCACCAGACCTACTCTTAAAAAAAAAATTTAAAAAAAAAGTTTAAAACATTATGAAGAAAATTTGGGAGGCTGAGACAGGCAGATCACTTGAGGTCAGGAGTTCAAGACCAGCATGGCCAACATGGCGAAACCCGATCTCTACTGAAAATACAAAAATTAGCCGTGCATGGTGCTGCATGCCTGTAGTCTTAGCTACTCGAGAGGCTGAGGCAGGAGAGTCACTCGAACCTGGGAGGCAGAGATTGCAGGGAGCCAGGATCACATCACTGCACTCCAACCTGGGCAACAGAATGAGACGCCATCACAAACAAACAAACAAAACAAAAATTATGAAGAAAGAAGAGGAAGTATAAAAATATAAATATATGATAATAGGTCAATCTTCTCATCTTGAGTTTTCTAAATTATGTTGGATGGCTGAAGTAAATATTATATTATCTGATATGGTTCTCAGTATATAGATAGGAAATATTTAAGATAATTAAAGTATACAAGGGGGAGGGAATGTTAAGCGACCTAAATGGAGGTAAGATTTCTACACTTGACTCAAACTGATAAAATGTTGACCCCAGTAATTGTGATAGGTTTCATATGTATAATGTAATATCTAGACCAACGACTAAAAACATTCATAATAAATAAAAAGTTATAACAGATAAATCAAAAAGGAATTTTTAAAAATGTTTTAGTAATCCGCAGGAAGGGGGAAAACAGTCGAAGAGTGATGAAAATGCGAGATGAAACAAAAAGAAACATAAAATGGCAGACTTAGCCCTAATATATCAAAAATTACATTAAATGTAAATGATCTAGGCATACCAATTAAAAGACTGGTAGAAAAATAAAAAACAACATGTATATGTACATGTACATTTATATGTAAATATAATGACATAGGTAGGTTGAATGTAAAAGGATAGGCCGGGCGCGGTGGCTCACACCTGTAATCCCAGCACTTTAGGAGGCCGAGGTTGGTGGATCATCTGAAGCCAGGAGTTTGAGACCTGCCTGGCCAACATGGAGAAACCCTGTCTCTACTAAAAATACAAAAAATTAGCCAGGCATGGTGGCACATGCCTGTAATCCCAGCTACTTGGGAAGTTGAGGCAGGAGAATTGCTTGAACCCAGGAGGCGGAGGCTGCAGTGAACTGAGATCGTGCCATTGCACTCCAGCCTGTGCAACAAGACCGAAAGACAATCTCAAAAAAAAAAAAAAAAAGTAAAAGATAAATCATACACGTATTACTCAAAAGAAATCAGGAGTGGCCATGCTAATACCAGATAAGATGATTTAAGAGCAATGAAAATTACTGCAGATTGAGAGGAACATTGTCTAATAAACAAAGGCTTAACCCACCAAGAGGACACAGCAATTTTTTAAAAATATAGTTTGCTTTGTCACCTAGACTGGAATGCAGTGGTCATGTCATGGTTCTTTGCAGCCTTGACCTCCCAGGCTCAAAAGATCCTCTGACCTCAGCCTCCTAAGTAACTGGGACTACAGAGGCACACCACCACACCTGACTAATTTTTGTCTTTTTGTCTTTTTTTTTTTTGTAAAGGCACTTTCACCATGTTGCCCAGACTGGTCTTGAACTCCTGGCATCAAGTGATCCAGCTGCCTCAGTCTTCCAAAGTGCTGGGATTACAAGCATGAGCCACCATTCCCAGCCTATGACACAGCAGTCCTAAATGTGCACATATCAAACAACAGAGGCCAGGTGCAGTGGCTCATGCCTGTAATCTCAGCACTTTGGGAGGTAGAGGCAGGAAATCACTTGAGGCCAGGAGTTCAAGACTAGCCTGGCCAACATGGTGAAACCCTGTCTCTACTAAAAATACAAAAATTAGCCAGGCATGGTGGTGTGCATCTGTAATCCCAGCTACTTGGGAGGCTGATGCAGGAGAACTGCTTGAAACCAGGAGGTGGAGGTTGCAGTGAGTCAAGATTGTGCCACTTCACCCCAGCCTGGGAGACACAGCAAGAATCCATCTCAGAAAAAAAAAAAAAAAAAAGATCTATCAGACAAAAATTAAGTCCAGGTCCAATGGCTTGTGTCTGTAATCCTAGTGTTATGGGATCGATTTTTCTTACAGAAAATCTCTGTGGTCACAGTGCCTGAGTTCTTGTTCTTGTCCTGCATCCAGGAAGAATCAGGGTCACAGACAAGTGAAGGGTGAAGATGAAGAGTTTTATTTAGTGTTAGAACAGCTCAGAAGAGACCCACAGTGGGTAGCTCCTCTCTGTAGGCAGGTCGTCCCATGGAGTGTTCAGTTCTCAGCAGAGAGGAGGCCCTGGAGAGGGTGACTCCTCTCTGCAGGCATGTCATTCCGACATCTCTGCAGAGAGAATAGCTCCTCTCCGCCAGCAGGTCATCTCTGTAGCTCTCAGCAGAGGGTACTCCTCTCTGCAGCTGGTCGCACCGACGTCTCTCTGCCTTCTTTGTCCTCTGGCCATCCTCTGCCCTGCTCCGGCTGACCCCAGGGCTTTTATGGACCTCTGAGGGGAGAAAGTTTGTGCCAGTTGGCCCATGGGCAGCCATGGGTGGGCCTGGAAGAGTCACCACAAGTCCCCACTCTGGTCCGTGGGACTGTCAGTCCAGCCCCCAGCCTTCAGGTCCTCCCTGGCCCAAAGGTGGGGCCTTACTGGGGATCTGCCCCCTTCTGCCT
The DNA here is from genome assembly GCF_000951045.1 of Mandrillus leucophaeus. NCBI lineage: Eukaryota > Metazoa > Chordata > Mammalia > Primates > Cercopithecidae > Mandrillus > Mandrillus leucophaeus. Next base: position 628,169 of record NW_012108641.1, read on the forward strand.
TGGAATCAATCTGCCTCTTGCTGCCACTCATGGTCCCTGGGCTCAGCCCCAAACCCTGCTCCGAGATCAGAGCAGGTGCCTGGACTGGAGGGAGGCCTGGCAGACACCAGACACCCCCATGCCTGCAGGGATCGGGGGTCTTTCCTGGGGCTCCCAAGCGTGCAGGCTGTAGAAACACCCAGCTCCTGTACCTAGAAGGGCAGCCACAGTGGCACGCAGGAAGGCAGATCTTACCTGCTCCTGGCTCTCCCTCAAGAGCACAGGGAAGCTCAGATCCACAGCTGCAGTTTGGGTGGCTATAGCTCCGTCCAAGAGGATGGGGCTCCTGCCTGCTTCCTATAGCGGGAGGCCTGGGTCTGCAGCTGTGGTTTGGGTGGCTGCAGCAGCACCCAGGGAGCTCCTGTCCCACTTCAGAAGGGGCAGGGCTCCCATCGACTTCATGGAGTGTGCAGCCCCAGCTGTGCAGCCAGCATGATGGCACACTGCCATCATTTCTCCCTCTGAAGAAGTACACCTAATTGCTGTTAGGATAGGGATGATGACCATTCTTAACTGCTTCGTGCTGACAAGGGGTGCTGTTTTGGGAAAACAACAGTCAGGTCTCTCTCAGAGGCCTATCTAAGGGTCTCTAGTAAAAGGGAGCCATCATCCAAGGCTCCATTTGCATGGCCATTTGAAGTTTGATGGCCCATCCCTTGGTTCTTCCCAGCTGCAGTCAGAGATCACTGGTTCGCTCAACCTATAATTGTTAAAAGTTACAAACAGCTCAAAAGAAAAACTTCCCTCATTCTGAAAAAACAGAACATAAGGATCAGCAGTGTTCCAAGCAAAAAGCAAAAAGTCAAAAAAGATTAGGCTTCCAATAGTTCATTCGGTTCACGCAGTCAACTCCTGTTCACAATCTTCAGTTATCAGAAACCTGCACTTGAGGGTTATAATCCATCCTGTGAAGAGGATCAAAACCAGACAACAATTGTCCATGAATGTCCAAATGTCCTAGGGTAGTCACAGTAAAAAATACAATTGACAAAGAAATTTGGTCACCTCTGGGACTTACAATAATCTAACACAATAACCTTAATTATGATTGATAACACAAATTCAGACATCAGAACTCTAGAAATCCCATGCGATTTTGGAGTACACATTAACACTGTTCACCAAAATGTAACCTGAAGGTCAAACACCACGTTATTTCAACAATCCTATGATGTGACATAATAGCTTTGCTCCTAAGTTCAGTGGACAAAGTGAAGAAAGAAAATGATGAACTCAGGGATTCTATCTCCCAGCTTCAGAAGCAGATACTGAGCCCCAAATCTGCTAAGATCGCCCTGAGTCTTATATCCTGTAGAGGAAGAACTGAAATTGTGGAAAAACAAACCCAAGATCTTATCATGCAAGTGGCTGACCTGCAACTAAAGGTGCATGCACAGCCTCATCAGGTGTCTATTGTTAAAGTGAGGGCATTGATTGGAAAAGAATGGGACCCTGCAACTTGGGATGGGATTGTGTGGTAGGACCCTGATGAAGCTGGGGATACTGAGTTTGAAACTCTGATTAACCTTTTTTTGCCAGAAGGAACAGCTTCACCATCCCCAGTAGTGGCAACATCCTGTCCCTGACTCATGCTGCCATCAGACTTTCCACCTTTGTCTGAGGATATAAACCCTGCGCTATCTGAGGCAACAGCGATGGCCTCCCCTGAGGCAGTTGCCAGGCAAAAAAATGTTGATTCTCCTCAGGATCCCACCCCAACACCCCTATTTGCTTCTTCTAGACCTATAACTAAAGTTCCAGCAGGCCCCTAGAGGTGAGGTTGAGAGTGTAACCCATAAGGAGGTGCACTACACTCAAAAAGAACTGCTTGAGTTCTTTAATTTGTACAAACAGAGATCTGGAGAACAGGCATGGGAATGGATATTAAGGGTGTAGGATAATGGTGAAAGGAATGTAGAGTTGGATCAGGTTAAATTTATTGATTTGGGCCCACTAAGTAGGGACTTTGCATTTAATGTTGCAGGTCGGGGAGTTAAAAAAGGTTCTAACAGTTTATTTGCTTGGTTAGCTGAAATATGGATTAAAAGATGGCCCACTGTGAGCAAGATGGAAATGCCTGATCTCCCTTGGTTTAATGCAGAGGAAGGGATCCAAAGGCTTAGGGAGATTGGGATGGTGGAGTAGATTAGTCACTTTAGACCTACTTATCCCAGCTGGGAGGGTCCAGAAGATATACCCCTTACCAATGCCTTGCAAAACAGATTTGTGAGGGCAGCACCTGCATCTTTGAAGAGCCCAGTAATTGCTCTTCCCTGTATGTCAGATCTAATGGTGGGAACCACAGTCGCTCAACTACAAAATTTAAATACGATAGGAATAATTGGATCACGAGGTGGCAGGGGCCAAGTGGTGGCATTCAACTATCAAAGGCAAGGTGGGCGTAGCTACCATAATGGACAGCAGAGACAAAGCAGCAATCAGAATAGTCTGACTCGTGTAGAGCTCTGGCATTGGCTAATTAATCACAGTGTTCCTAAAAGTGAAATTGATAGGAAGCCTACTGCATTCCTACTTAATTTATATAAGGAGAAAACTTCTAGGTCGAATGGACAAAAGACTAATTTGAATGATAAAAATGGAGAATCATGGCCCCTCAATCAGATTTGAACCAGTTTACAGACCAGAACCCCTTGAATGAAGACCAGGTCCCCTTAAGGAAGGACCGCACTACATTACTGACAATTTATGCGGTAAATCTTTCTCCCATCCTTCCCCAAGGAGATCTCCAGCCTTTTATCAGGGTAACTGTGCACTGGTGAAAGGGAAATGATCAGATATTTTGGGGACTACTGGACGCCAGCTCTGAGCTGACATTGATTCCAGGGGACCCAAAACGTCATTATGGTCCTCCAGTTAAAGTAGGGACTTATGGAGGTCAGGTAATTAATGGAGTTTTAGCTCAGGTCCGATTTCCAGTGGGTCCAGTGAGACCCTGGACTCATCCTGTGGTCATTTCCCCAATGCCAGAATGCATAATTGGCATAGACATACTTAGCAGCTGGTGGAACCCCCACATTGGCTCCCTGACTGGTAGGATGAGGGCTATTATGGTAAAGGCCAAATGGAAGCCATTAGAGCTGCCTCTACCTAGAAAAGTAGTAAATAAAAAACAATATCGCATCCCTGGAGGAACAGCAGAGATTAGTGCCACCATCAAGGACCCGAAAGACACAGGGGTGATGATTCCCACCACATCCCTGTTCAACTCTCCCATTTGGCCTGTGCAGAAGACGGATGGATCTTGGAGAATGACAGTGGAGTATTGTAAGCTTAACCAAGTGGTGACTCCAATTGCAGCTGCTGTACCAGATGTAGTTTCATTGCTTGAGCAAATTAATACATCTCCTGGTGCCTGGTATGCAGCCATTGACTTGGCAAATGTCTTTTTCTCCATTCCTGTCCATAAGGCCTACCAGAAGCAATTTGCCTTCAGCTGGCAAGGCCAGCAATATACCTTTACCATCCTACCTTAGGGGTATATCAACTCTCCAGCTTTGTGTCATAATCTTCTTGAGAGACCTTGATCACTTTTCACTTCTGCAAGATATCACACTGGTCCATTACATTGATGACATTATGCTGATTGGATCCAGAGAGCAAGAAGTAGCAAATACACTGGACTTATTGGTGAGACATTTGTGTGCTAGAGGATGGGAAATAAATTTAAAATTCAAGGGTTATTCCCTCTAAGGTGAAGGATAAGTTGCTGCATTTGGCCCCTCCTACAACCAAGAAAGAGGCACAACACCAAGTGGGCTTATTTGGATTTTAGAGGCAACATATTCCTCATTTGGGTTTGTTACTCAGGCCCATTTATCAAGTGGCTCAAAAGGCTGCCAGTTTTGAGTGGGGTCCAGAACAGGAGAAGGCTCTGCAACAGTTCCAGGCTGCTGTGCAAGCTGCTCTGCCACTTGGGCCATGTGACCCAGCAGATCCAATGGTGCTTGAGCTGTCAGTCACAGATAGGGATGCTGTTTGGAGCCTTTGGTAGGCCCCCATAGGTGAATCACAATGGAGGCCTCTAGGCTTTTGGAGCAAGGCCTTGCCATCTTCTGGCGATAACTACTCTCCTTTTGAGAGACAGCTCTTGGCCTGTTACTGGGCTTTGATGGAAACTGAACGTTTGACTATAGGTCATCAAGTCACCATGCAACCTGAACTGCCTATCATGAACTGGGTGATTTCTGATCCATCTAGCCATAAAGTGGGTCTTGTACAGAAGCATTCTGTCATCAAATGAAGTTGCATATACGTGATCGGGCTAGAGCAGGTCCTGAAGGCACAAGTAAGTTTCATGATAAAGTGGCTCAAATGCCCATGGTCTCCACTCCTGCCACGCTGCCTTTTCTTTCCCAGCCTGCACCGATGGCCTCACAGGGAGTGCCCTTTGATCAGCTGACACAGAGAGAGAAGACTAAGGCCTGGTTCACAGATTGTTCTGCATAGTATGCAGGTGCTATCTGAAAGTGGACAGCTGCAGTACTACGGCCCCTGTCTAGGACATCTCTGAAGGACAGCGGTGAAGGGGAATCTTCCCAGTGGGCAAACCCCTGAGCAGTGCATCTGGTTGTGCACTTTGCATGCAAGGAGAAATGGCCAGATGTGTGATTATATACTGATTCATCAGCTGTAGCCAATGGTTTGGCTGGATGGTCAGGGACTTGGAAGAGGCATGATTGGAAAATTGGTGACAAAGAAATCTGGGGAAGAGGTATGTGGATGGACCTCTCTGAGTGGTCAAAACTGAAGATATTTGTATCCCATGTGAGTGTTCACCAAAGGGTGACCTCAGCAGAGGATTTCAGTAACCAAGTGGATAGGATGACCTGTTCTGTGGACACCACTCAGCCTCTTTCCCCAGCCACCCCTGTCATCACCCAATGGGCCCATGAACAAACTGGCCATGGTTGCAGGGATGGAGGTTACATGTGGGTTCAGCAACATGGACATCCATTCATTAAGGCTGACCTGGCTTTGATCACTGCTGAGTGCCCAATTTGCTAGCAGCAGAGACCAACACTAAGCCCTCGATGTGACACCATTCCTTGGGGTGATCAGCCAGCTACCTGGTGGCAGGTTGATTATATTGGACCTCTTCCATCATGGAAATGGCACAGGTTTGTCGTCACTGGAATAGATACTTACTCCACATATGGGTTTGCTCATCCTCCATGCAATGCTTCTGCCAAGACTACCACCTGTGGACTCACAGAAGGCCTTATCCATCATCATGGTATTCCACACAGCATTGTCTGTTACCAAGGTGCTCACCTTACAGCTAAAGAAGTGCAGCAGTGTGCTCATGCTCATGGAATTCATGGGTCTTACTATGTTCCCAGTCATCCTGAAGCAGCTGGATTGACAGAATGAAGGAATGGCCTTTTGAAGTCATAATTACAACACCATCTAGGTGACGATACTTTGCAGGGCTGGGGCAAAGCTCTCCAGAAGGCCACGTACGCTCTGAATCAGCATCAAATATATGGTACTGTTTCTCCCATAGCTGGGATTCACAGGTCCAGGAATCAAAAGGGTGGAAGTGGAAGTGGCACCACTCACCATCACCTCCAGAGACCCACTAACAAATTGTTTGCTTCCTGTTCCTGCAACATTATGTTCTGCTGGCCTACAGGTCTTAGTTCCAGAGGGAGGAGTGCTGCCACCAGTAGACACAACAACGATTCCATTAAATTGGAAGTTAAGATTGTCACCTGGGCACTTTGGGCTCCTCCTACCTTTCAGTCAACAGGCTAAGAAGGGAATTACAGTGTTGGCTGGGGTAATTGACCTGGACTATCAAGATAAAATCAGTCTACTACTCCACAACAGAGGTAAGAAAGAGTATGCATGGAATATAGGATATCCATTAGGGCATCTCATAGTATTACCATGCCCCGTGATTAAAGTCAATCGGAAATTACAACACCCCAAATCCAGGCAGATGACAAATGGTCCAGACCCCTCAGGAATGAAGGTTTGGGTCATTCCACCAGGGAAAAAACCATGACCTGCTGAGGTGCTTGCTGAAGGCAAAGGGAATACAGAATGGGTAGTAGAAGAAGACAGTCATCAATACCAGCTATGACCACGTGACCAGCTGCAGAAACAAGGACTGTAATTGTCATGAGCATTTCCTCCTTCTTTTGTTAAAAATATGCTTATGCATGTAAACGCTTGTACTAAGAAAATATCTTCATTTTATTTCCCTTTCCTTTATCATGTGACATAAGATTTATTGATGCCGTATCAGCATTTAGGTATTGTTAACTTTATGTAATAATATTTGGGTTGGGGTTTGGTGCATTTCTGGTTGTGCAAAGGATAGTTGTATTATGTTAGGCACAATTATGACCTTATTATTGTCTTTATTTGAAGATTATGTATGATCTCAGGAGATGTGTATGGGTTCAAGTTGACAAGGGGTAGACTTGTGATGGTTAATACTGAATGCCAACTTGATTGAAGGATGCAAAGCATTGATCCTGGGTATGTCTGCAAGGATGTTGCCAAAGAAGATTAACATTTAAGTCAGCGGGCTGGGGAAGGCAGACCCACCTTTAATTTGGTGGGTACAATCTAATCAGCTGTTGGCGAATATAAAGCAGGCAGAAAAACGTGAAAACGTGAGATGGACCTAGCCTCCCAGCCTACATCTTTCTCCTGTGCTGGATGCTTCCTGCCCTCAAACATTGGACTCCAAGTTCTTCAGTTTTGAGATTCAGACTGGCTCTCCTTGCTCCTCAAGCTTGCAGACAGCCTATCATGGGACCTTGTGATTGTGTAAGTTAATAAATGCATATATATATACACACACACACATATATGTACATATATACACATATATATACACACCTCCTGAGATCATAATCCTCAAATAAAGACAATAATAAGGTCATAATTGTGCCTAACATAATACAACTATCCTTCCCACAACCAGAAATGCACCAATCCCCAACCCAAATATTATTACATAAAGTTAATACCTAAATGCTGTGTGTGTATATATCTATATCTATATCTATCCCTAATACAACTGTGAAACAAAATTTCAAGTAAAGCAGTTTCCATGGCAGTTTGATTTAAAGGTCAAACTTTCCCAGACTCCAAAGAACACTGGGGTCAAACAGCACCAAAGGAGAGTATCACATGCTAACCAGGCCCCCTGCTTAGAACAACAGCATAAAAGCCTGGATACATGCAATGGCATCCCACTTTCCTGTTCAGCAGTAACTCCAGATTCCATGCAATACTGGGGCCAAATAGTATTGCAACTGTGAGAGAAAGTTCTAAGGAGGGCTTAGCAGTAGACCTCAGAACCTCCGCCAAAAGCATCCTCCTTGGAGAGGTGGAAGTCCAGAGGATCCCCTGGAGCATCCCCCTTTGGGATCCAGGCTTACTCTGACCTTAGGTGGGCACCAGTACCACTTTGTTTTCCCTCCAGGGGCAATGGCCTACTATGAGCTGTGCAAGGCCATACTTTCCCATGCTTCCTGTTCCACTAGAGTGATAGCCATGAACTAAGGCATTGCAGCTTTATTTTTCTTTCAAAATATTTGCTCTAAACACTTAGTTTCCTTTAAGCCAATCAGCTAGAGCTCTTTTATATAAACATGACACACCTGACACATATATACACACAGAAACAGACAGAGATCCAGTAGTTCTAAGATTTTTCATGTTCCAATCTCCTAATTGCATTGCTGGCCCTGGGGTGAAGCCCTTTAAGAACCAGGGCCAGGAAAACATGTAGTTTCTATGGCCTAATAAGTAGGCATAACTGAAGACAAAAGCATTTTGAGAGGGATCCATCTTCCCCTAATTCCTGGGGCTCCATGAGGAAAACAGAAGTCTTTCTCAAAATGGGTCAGTGGTACCTCTTTCATTTTCCCAAGGAGTCCCAGGCCATCAGAGGATATCTTGGGGCCCCTCATGTGTGCATCAAGAGTGGCAAGACAAGAATGGAGAAAGATAATTCAGTAGACTGAGAAGAAAAAACCCTTCACCGGAAAAACAATGAGAAATGACATAAAGGCCTTTTAAGTATACATAAAGCTTGGATATCTATGAACATCTACTTTTAGTTAAGCTAACTTTTAACCATAGCGTTTGTTTTTAAGAAGTTCTTTTAAATCTTTTTGTTTTTTCTTTTTTAAGGCAGAGTCTCACTCTGTCGCCCAGACTGGGGTGCAGTGGTGCAATCTATGCTCACTGCAACCTCTGCCTCCCATGTTCAAGTGTTTCTCATGCCTCAGCCTCCCAAGTAGCTGGGACTACAGGTGCATGCCACCACACACAGCTAATTTTTGTATATTTAGTAGAGACAGGGTTTCACCAAGTTGGCCAGCCTGGTCTTGAACTCCTGACCTCAAGTGATCCACCCACCTTGGCCTCCCAAAGTGCTGGGATTACAGGCGTGAGCCACTGCACCCGGCCCCTTTTAAATCTCTTATTACCCAACCTTAGCCATGACAAAAAGGCCAATTAAGCCATGGAGTAGAGAATACAGTGATTTATATCATTCCTGCAACCAGTTTGCACAGAGAGAGAGAAGCCAGAAGTCCCACAACTTTTACCCTTTTACTGGCATGTCAGCCTTCCCAAGCCATGGAGCCCTAATGGCCCTGGAGTCCTGTGAAAGGGAAAAAGCTTTTTTCTTTCTCCAGAGTCTGAAGGTCAAAGGAGTCTAGTGATGTAGGATGCGCTCCATCCATGAAGTGGGGGGGCCTAATAAGCAGGAATTAGTCATGCTCACCTTTGCTGTGCCCTGACTCCTGCTGCCATCTGCCTCAGGTCTAGTGTTCCATTCCAGGGATTCAAACCAAAGCTTGGGACAAAAAGATGCCTCAGGAGAGTGTATGAACCCTTTAAATTAGTCCCAGATGGCCCTCTCCAAATTGCATCTAGCAACTGGCAGGGGCCACTCCTCTGTTGCCTCCCTATCAGAAGTAGGTGAAGCTGTGGGGGAAGGTCCTCCTCAAACAAGGGAGAGAAAAGGAGTCTTGGGAATAGGGGACCTGGCCCAAGGTGACAACTAAGAGGTTGGGCTTTTCCTGAGATGTCCCTCACAGTCATGCTAAGAAGGGAGTGCCTAGCTTGGAGAGAACTGAAAGTCCCGCTTGAGTCCAGGAGGAAGTCAATCCTCCTTCCCTCGATCCCCAGAATCACCCAGGGCTCCTGGATGGCAATGGTGGTCTGAATTACCAAAGCCAGGGAAAGGAACCCTGGGACCCATCGGTCCTGCTGCATCATTTGGGAGACCAGCCCTGTATCCAGTGACTGGTGTCTCGGGAACAGTCCTCCCTACAGTGCTCCATATTTACAGCAGTCAACAGGTGCAACTTGGGAGCTCTGTGGTTTTGAGTCTTCAAGGTGGCTATTAGAGCCCCTGTCTTTTTCTTGTGTTTCCTTCTCTTGGGTCTCCTGATCCCTATAGTAAAAGACCAAGGTGGCCGCTTTCAGGAGGTCCTCTAAAATACTACCTGGTCCTATGGACTGTTTCTGCAGCTTCCTCTTGATATCAGGGGCTGCCTGAGTAATAAACTCATTCCCTATGACCAGGTGTCACTCTATTGAATTAGAAGATAGACGGGTGTGTTTTACGAAGACCCCTCTTAGCCTTTGCAGGAAGTCAGTGGGACTCCCATCCAATCCCTGATGTACCATGGACAGCACAGTGCAATTGAGGCTCAGTTCCAGTCCCTCACAAGCCCTCCAATATGCATACCTGAAAGAATTTCTTCTTCCATTGTCCCATTATTGGGGTCCCATTTAGGGTCCTCAAATGGCACTGCTATTCTTCCAACTGGATAAGCTCTTCCCATTCCCTGGTCCTATACAAGATGTAAAGCTCATCCCCAAAATTCTCTGCCACTTGCTGAGAGTGGCCTGCTTTTCAGCAGTGGTCATCGTTTGATTCAAAAGTAACACGGCCATCCTTCCAGGAGAGCTCAAATACTTGGGTTAAGTTCTGGAATTACTTTTTATATTTTTCAGGGCCATCTGAAAACCTGCCAAGATCCCCCTTAATTTGCCTGAAGTCCTGAAAAGAAAAGGAGACCTGGACCTTAATGGGGCCATATTCACCAGGCATCTGTTGTAGGGGCAGGAGTGAGACTGGGAACAGCTAAAATGATTTCTAGGATGAGGCAAGCTTGGAAAAGAACCTGGATAGGGAGGAGCAGAGGAAGTTGATTCCCCTGCTGGAGGTACCTCTGGGATTTGCTTCCCCAGTTCCCTGGGATTGCCCCTTGCAGCCTCTCCTGAGATGGCCACTAGGAGGGCTGAATCAATCCTACAATGTTGGCAAAGGTCTGGGTCACCTTGCAAGGCAAAGAAGGCCTGCACATAAAGGACCTTGGACCATTTGCCTTTGTGTTTACAGAAAAGCTTTTTTCCTGAGGAAATGCTTCTTTTCTGTGCCTCAAGGTGCTTGGCTCTAAGTTGGCAATCAAGAAAATTACAAGAACATTTTCACCACAAATTTACATACAGATATGAAGGCACACTTTGCTTTGTGGTACCCTTAACCTTCTATTTTATACTTGATGACTAAGCCAAATGCTCATTCTACCCAGTAATCTCTGTGGTTTGTAACAACATCCTTAACATTTAAGGATGTCACCGCCCTATCACAAGCAGGTGAAGCTGTGGAGGCAGGTGTTACAATTTAACATTGTATATAAAAGATAGGAACCATGACAGCCTCGAAAGAAAGCAAGAAATAGATAAACAACAATAAAAAAGGCTGGATGTCCTAGTGCCAACACCCCAATGGGCAGCTGGGGACTGGAGTTAGTCCAAGGGCTTTTGGATAACACCAAGGTGTGGCCTCAACCAGATACCCTTAGTTACCCTAGGACCTCCTTCCAGTCCCATGTGACAGACCTCAGTGAGGGGAAACTGGGTTGGAACAAAGCCAATATTCCCAATACCTGAGGGTGGTGGGGGGTTGAAAATGTCCTCCCCAGCAAGCCTGTCCTCCATGTCTTAAGTCTGGCAGCTGTGCTAGTTACTTTTAACTGGCTGACAGAGGCCTGGTATTTTTTCTTCATTTTGACTATTGTGGAGTTTAAAGATGCCGAAAAATGGACAGAATTGCTTTTACTCACCCTTCTGCAGATCCTGGACAAGCCCCCAAAATATCATGGGATCTCTGGGGTGTCAATTTTTTTTTTTTTTTTTTTTTTTTGAGGCAGAGTTTCACTCTTGTTGCCCAGGCTGGAGTGCAATGGTGAGATCTCAGGTCACTGCAACCTCCACCTCCCGGGTTCAAGTGATTCTCCTGCCTCAGCCTCCCGAGTAGCTGGGATTACAGACATGCGCCACCATGCCCAGCTAATTTTGTATTTTTAGTAGAGCCGGAGTTTCTCCACGTTGGTCAGGCTGGTCTCGAACTCCCAACCTCAGGTAATCCGCCCACCTCGGCCTCCCAAAGTGCTGGGATTACAGGCGTGAGCCACTGCACCCAGCCAGGTGTCAATTTTTTCTGGCTAAAAACGTCTGTGGCCATGGTGCCTGAGTTCTTGTCCTGAATCCAGGAAGAATGAGGGACACAGACAAATGAAGGGTGAAGAAGATGAAGAGTTTTATTTAGTGTTAGAACGGCACAGAGGAGGCCGGGCACAGTGGCTCATGCCTGTAACCCCAGCACTTTGGGAGGCTGAGGCAGGTGGATCACTTGAGGTCAGGCATTCAAGACCTGCCTGGCCAACATGGTGAAACCCCGACTCTACTAATAATACAAAAATTAGCTGGGAGTGGTGGCGCACACCTGTAATCCCAGCTACTAGGGTGGCTGAGGCACGAGAATTGCTTGAACCCAGGAGGCAGAGCTGAGATCACACTACTGCACTGCAGCCTGGGCGACAGAGTGAGAGTGCATAAAAAAAAAAAAAAAAAAAAAAACAGGTCAGAGGAGACCCACAGTGGGTAGCTCCTTTCTGTAGACAGGTCGTCCCATGGAGTATTCAGCTCTCAGCAGAGACGAGGCCCTGAAGAGGGTGGTCTGTGATATCTCTGCCCTCTATCCTCTGGCCATCCTCTGCCCTGCTCTGGCTGAACCCACGGACCTCAGAGGGGAAAGTGTGTGCCAGTTGGCCCATGGGCAGCCATGGGCAGGCCTGGAAGAGGTACCACAAGTCCTCACTCTGCTCCACGGGACTGGCAGCCCAGCTCCCAGCCTTCAGGTCTTCCCTGGCCCAAAGGTGGGGCCTTACTGTGGACCCACCCCCTTCTGCCCAGGAATCAATCTCTCTCCTGCTGCCGTTCATTGCCCCCAGGGTTGGCCCCAACCCCTGCTCCAAGATTGGAGCAGCCGCCAGTAGTGGAGAGAAGGCAGGCAGACACCCCCGAGCCTGCAGGGATGAGGGAGGGTCCTTCCTGGGTCCCCTGAGGGTGTAAGCTGAAGAAAAACCTGGCTTCTGCACCTGGGAGGGTAGCTGCAGCGGCACCTGGGAAGGTAGATCCTGCTTGCTCCTGGCTCTCCCCCAAGAGCACAGAGAGGCTCAGATCTATAGCTGTGGTTTGGGTGGCTGTCCTGCCCAGGAGGGTGGGGGTCCTGCCTGCTTCATAGAGCAGGAGGCCTGGATCTGCAGCTGCACTTTAGGCAGCTGTAGCAGCACCCCAGGAGCTCCCATCCCAACTCAGAAGGGGCAGGCTAATGGAATGTGCAGCCCCAGCTGCACAGTTGGCATGATGGCAGCTGCCTCTGCCACCACCAGCACTTTGGGAGGCTGAAGCAGGAGGATCATTTGAACCCAGGAGTAAAAGACTAGCCTGAGCAAGATGGTGAGATCCCATCTCTACAAACATTAAAAAAAATTGAAAAATTAAAAATTAGCCAGGCATAGGTACCTGTAGTTGTAGCTGCTTGGGAGGCTGAGATGGGAGGATAGCTTGAGCCCAGGAGTTTGAGGCTGCAGTGAGCTATGATTACACCACTGCACTGCAGCCTAGGTGACAAAGAGAAACCCAGTCTCTATTTACAAATAATAATAACAGAACTAAAAGAAAAAAACAGATAAATCCAGTATTATAGTTGGTGACTTTAATACTCTTCTTTCAACAACTGATAGACTTATTACGTACAAAGTCAGCAAGAATATAGAAGAACTTAATATCATCAACCAATCTAACTGACATTTATAGAATACTCCAACAGCAGAATGCACATTCTCAAGTACCTATAAAACACTCACCAAGGTATACCGTATCTGGGCCATAGAAGAAACCTCAACACATTTAAAATCATTGGAGCTTTTTGTTGTTGTTGTTGTTAAGAGACAGGGTGTTGCTCTATTGTTCAGGCTGGAGTGCAGTGACAATCATAGCTCACTGTAACCTCAAACTCCTGGGCTCAAGGGATCCTCCTGCCTCAGCCAACATGTCTGGCTGATGTTTGAAATTCTTTGTAGAGAGAAGATTCCATTATGTTGCCCAGGCTTGTCTCAAACTCCTGGGGTAAAGTGATACTCCCACCTCAGTCCCCCAAAGTACTGGCACTGCTGGCATGAGCCACCACATCTGGCCAGCATGTTTTTTAATCATTGTATTTTTCATCATTGTGTATCCTATGGTATCAAGTGATGTTTATTTTGGATTTTGAACACCACATACAGGTTGCCAAAAAATTAGAATTCATCCCTTCTATTCCTATCCAATTTTCCTATAGCACAAAACTCCCAGTCCCAGGCTCTAAGCTATGGCTCTTCAGCGAGACTCACCTCTAGCAGAACTACCTCTGACCCATTGGCCTTGTCTGACCAGTTCTATCTGAGCAGCATAGTACAAAGCTGTGCCTGTTTATAGTAGTGTCATGGAATTCTTGGGATGTCGCTTTTCCAGCTGGAAACCTGTGGCCAGTAGTGCCTTTACCCAAGTGTTGCTTGGGCTCGCTGTGCTTGTTCCACCCATTTGGCCCAGCAGGCTGCGCTCTGCTTGCACTACCGGCCTGGATCCCATGCCTGCCATGGGTGAACCAGGTGTGCAGCAGCAAAGGGTGTGTGAGCACAGGGTCTGGCCACACTGTGCATAGCCAGGCATGCCGGGTGCAGCAGGCAGGCAGCTCCAGGTACCGGCTCCATGTGAGGTTGTGGCTGGACCAGGCATACTGCAAGGAGCTTCCACTGCAGGCACCAGGGAATGCGGTGGCACCTGGGAGCTTGGAGACACCAGAAACTGCAGAGCCCCAAAGAGGGTGTCATAGCCCTGGTTCTAGGAGCCCCTGGGTCTGGGCTCCTCAAAGGGCCACAGCTCTTCTCTTCTAGTCGCCCACAAAGCAGCAAGCAGTGGAGTGGCAGGGGCGCCGGCGGGGGGTGGCAGTCGTGTTTCAGCCCTGTTTGTGTTACAGTTCTTTCAGTTCCACCATTCTGTGGGTCCTGAGTTCTCGTCCACATCCAGGAACAATGAGGTACACAGACAACTGGATGGTAGGGCAGAGAGGAGCTTCACTGAGCGACACAACAGCTCTCAGGAGACCAGCAGAGAGTAGCTCCTTTCCACAGGCAGGTCAATTTGATGTCTCTGTGAGTTTGGCTAAGTCCGAGGTTTTTATGGGCTGCAGAAGGGAGGAAGTGCATGCTGATTGGGCCATGGACGGCCCAGAATAAGCATCGTGAGTTCTCATTCTGGGTGATGGACTCCACCCGGAAGTGACAGTCTGGCCCCCAGCCTTCAGGCTGTCCCTGGCTTGAAGGTGGGACTTCACTGGACCTGCACCTTTCTGCCCAGGAGTCTGCCTCCTGCCATCATCAATAATGTCATCCACGGGACCTAAGCTGTTCCCGCTGAGGGGCACTTGCAGGCCCCTGCCAAGCCACCCTTGGCTCCCCTTCAGTCTCTCTCTCATGTTTGTCAGTGTCCAAAGTTTGTAGGGGGCCAAGATGGCAGGGGGCTGGTGTGTCAGCACCGCCAGGAGGGTGCGCACACATGGCCAGGTCACAACAGTGATGGGCTTGGCCTCAACTTTGCTTCAAAAACAGAGTGGGAAGAGGCTATACAGTGGGAGCAGGCACTTCTGAGCCTGTGGGGGCAGTGAGGCTTTGCTGGCCCCTAAGAGCATAGGGATGCCTGGATCCACAGCTGTAGCTGTGCTGCTGTAGCTGTACCCAGGAGGGTGGGGACCTGCCAACTTGGAAGCGGGCAGGGCTCCTGCCTGTTCCTGGCTCTCCCT
>NW_012108641.1:643447-647389 GCF_000951045.1 Mandrillus leucophaeus
TAGATTTTATCAGATCCATGAACAAAAATTTCTTAAAAAGAAGTCATAATAGAAAATAGCAGCTTCCAGTAACTTCAAGTTTTATCTTCTTCAGAAGTCGACTCAGTTCAGCTTGCCTCATTCTTGGAAGCCTCATCAAAATTCTCCACAATTCTGGAACTCCATCATCATCATCCTCTCCAATAGCAAGTGGTGCTTTTCCATCCACAGATTGTTTGGGCAGAACTTCAGCCGGTCTCCTTAAACTAGTCAGACTGTCTGCACCAAGCCAGCTTAAGAGGCTGGGTAGCATTTCTGTCACCTGCTTTGCCTCAGCATGGCCTGTAATGGTGAAAGTGTCTGCTGCCATGCCTGAAATTTAGGGTTGTTAAAGTGGATTACTGTTCCTTGCTTTGTAAGCACATTCACCTTTTCAATACCAGAGATACTGATTACCTGTAACTTCTTTAAGAAGAATTGAAGGGTTTTGTTTTGTTTTGTTTTATCATCAGCTGTGGCTGTTCTGTGAACCACCTTTCTGCTTTCTGTGAGCAGTTCCTTTCCCACCAGTGCACACTTGTGCCTGCAGTTTGAGGTTTTCCTGGTTCATGATCGTTTCTTTCATCTTGTTGGAGCAGATAAGGGGCTGCTAGGGGGACTAGGGTTGGTGCTCAGGTATCTGGGGTGGACTAGCTGAGATTAGGCACACACACTCGGGGATGCGAGATGGCAGCTAGAGGGAGGATCTTTCAGATTTATAAGGAAAGAAGGAACTTACCAACCAGAAAATGGACAAAAGGCATAAATGGACAGTTCTCAGAGAAAGAATGTCAAAGGATGAATAAAAATATGAAAAAATGTTCAGCCTCACTATTTATAAAAATTTGTTCCTTTACAAAGGCATAATTGACAAATACAAATTATATATGGTGTGATATTTTGATATATGTATACATTGTGAAATGATTAAGTCAAGCTAATTAACATACCTATCACCTCTTATACCTTTTTTGTGAGGATAACATTTAAGATCTACTCTCAGCAATTTTCAAGTATGTAATACATTATTATCATCATCATCATGCTGTACAATAGATCTCCAAAACTTATTCATCCTGTCTAACCAAAACTACGTACCCTTTAGCCAACATCCTTCTCACTCTTCTACCTGACCTCCTGCCCTTGGAAACTATTGTTCTACTCTCTGCTTTTATAAGTTTGTTTTTTGAATGAGATCATGTTCTTTGTGGGAACATGCATGGAGCTGGAGGCCATTAGCCTTAGCAAACTAACACAGGAACAGAAAACCAAATGCTGCGTGTTCTCCTCAGTAGGAGCTAAATGATGAGAACTCATAAACACAAAGAAGGAAACAGCAGACACTGGGGCCTACTTGAGGGCGGAGGGTGGGAGGAGGGAGAGGAGCAGAAAAAATGACTATTGGATACGAGGCTTAGTAACTGGATGATGAAATAATCTGTACAACAAACTCCCATCACACGAGTTTACCTGTATAACAAACCTGCACATGTGGCCCCAACCTAAGATAAAATTTAAAAAAAAAACACACTGCAATTCAAGACTCACTTCTCAAAAAAAAAGCCACATTCTAAGGGAAGCTCAGACTTTCGGACTCTGTTCCTGGTTGTAATCAAATTATCTTTGTCTATAAACAAAACACCTTCTCCAGGGGAAGCTATAGATAGATCATATCATCACCGGTATGTCTCCAGCTTTAATGATCAGTTGTTCCCATTCCTTAAAAAGCTTGCTTTTTTTAAGGAGTGAGAATATGCAGTATTTGTCTTTCTGGTTTATTTCCCTTGTCACCTGTTTATCACAATCAGATTTCTGAATCAGATTCCATTGTATATATATCATATTTTCTTCAGTCATCTGTTGATGGACACTTAGGTTGTTTCCACTTCTTGGCTGTTGTGAATAGTGCTGCAATAAACATGGGAGTGCAGAGATCTCTTCGATACACTGATTTCATTTCATTTGGGTATATACACAGAAGCGACATTGCTGGATCACATGGTAGTTCTATTTTTAATTTTTTTATTATACTTTAAGTTCTGGAATACATGTGCAGAACGTGCGGGTTTGTTACATAGTATACACGTGCCATGGTGGTTTGCAACACCCATTAACCCATCATCTACATTAGGTATTTCTCCTAATGCTATCCCTCCCCTAAGCCCCCACTCCCCGACTGGCCCTGTGTGTGATGTTCCCCTCCCTGTGTCCATGTGTTCTCATTTTTCAGCTCCCACTTATGAGTGAGAGCATGTGTATGGTTTTCTGTTCCTGTGTTAGTTTGCTGAGAATGACGGTTTCCAGCTTCATCCATGTGCCTGCAAAGGATATGAACTCATCCTTTTTTATGGCTGCGTAGTATTCCATGGTATATATGTGCCACATTTTCTTTATCTTTTTAATTTTTAAAGAACACTTCATACTGTTTTTCTATAATGGATGTACTAATTTGCATTTCTACCAGCAGTGTACAAGAGCTCCCTTTTCTCCACGTCCTTTTTAACACTTGTTGTTAATAGCCATTCTAACAGATATGAGGCAATATCTTATTGTGCTTTCTGTTGCATTTCCCTGGTCCTTCTGAATGCTGAGCATTTTTTTCAAATACCTGCTGGCCATTTGTGTGTCTTCTTGTGAGAAATATCTATTGTCTTAGTCTATTCTCTGTTGCTACAACAGAATACCACAGACTGGGTAAATTATAAACAATATAAGTTTGCTTGGCTCATGGTTCTGCAGTCTAACAAATTTAAGAGCATGCTGCTGGCATTTGATGAGGGCTTTGTGCTGCAATATCCATGGTGAAACAGCAGAAGATAGAAGCAAGCACACAAGACTGAGAAAGCAAGAGGGACGAGGCTCACTTTTATAACAACCTGCTCTCTTGATAATTGACCTACTCACGTGACTACACTAATTCATTCATGAGGCTCTGTCATTATACCAGTCACCTTCATTGTGTCCCAACTCTCAACACTGTTGCATAGGGGATTAAGTTTTCAACATGTGAATTTTGGGGGACACATTAAAACAGAGCATTTATTCAGGTCCTTTGACCATTGTTTTGAGTTGTTTTCTTGCTCTTGAATTGTTTGAGTTCCTTATATATTTTTTATATTAACCCCTTATCAGATGTATTGTTTGCAAATATTTTATTCAATTCTGTAGGATTTTTTTTCACTCTGTTGATCATTTCCTTAGCTATGCAGAAGTTGTTGTGTTTTTTCTTCATTTGATGCAATCCCATTTGTCCTTTTTTTGCTTGTGTTTTCTGTGCTTTTGGAGCCATATCTAAAAAATCTTTGCCCAGACCAATGTCAAGAAGCTTTGTGTCCATATTGGTTTCTAGTAGTTTTACAGTTTCAGCTCTTACATTTAAGTCTTTAATCTGTTTTGAGTTGATTTTTATATATGGTGTGAGATAAGGGTTCAGTTTTAGTCTACTGCCTGTGGATACCTAGTTTTCACAACACCACTTACTGAAGAGATAGTCCTTTCCCCATTGTGTGTTCTTACTATCTTTGCCAAAGGTCAATTGACCGTAAATGTGTGGATTTATTTCTGGGTTCTCCGTTCTATTCCATTGGTCTATGGGTCTGTTTTTATGCCAGTAGCATCCTGTTTTGATTCTTATCTCTTTGTAGTATATTTTGAAGTCAGGGAGTGAGATGTTTTCAGCTTTACTCTTTTTGCTCCAGATTGATTTGGCTACTTGGGGTTTTTTTGTGGTTCCATAAGAATTTTAGGATTGTTTCTTCTACTTCTTGGAAAATGTCTTTGGAAACATGGAATCAACCCAAATGCCCATCAATGATAGACCAGATAAAGAAAATATGGTACATATACACCACCGAATACTATGCAGCCATAAAAAGGAATGAGATCGTGTCCTTTGCAGGAACATGGATGGAGCTGGAAGCCATT
>NW_012108641.1:647439-671220 GCF_000951045.1 Mandrillus leucophaeus
CGGCGGGGGGTGGCAGTCGTGTTTCAGCCCTGTTTGTGTTACAGTTCTTTCAGTTCCACCATTCTGTGGGTCCTGAGTTCTCGTCCACATCCAGGAACAATGAGGTACACAGACAACTGGATGGTAGGGCAGAGAGGAGCTTCACTGAGCGACACAACAGCTCTCAGGAGACCAGCAGAGAGTAGCTCCTTTCCACAGGCAGGTCAATTTGATGTCTCTGTGAGTTTGGCTAAGTCCGAGGTTTTTATGGGCTGCAGAAGGGAGGAAGTGCATGCTGATTGGGCCATGGACGGCCCAGAATAAGCATCGTGAGTTCTCATTCTGGGTGATGGACTCCACCCGGAAGTGACAGTCTGGCCCCCAGCCTTCAGGCTGTCCCTGGCTTGAAGGTGGGACTTCACTGGACCTGCACCTTTCTGCCCAGGAGTCTGCCTCCTGCCATCATCAATAATGTCATCCACGGGACCTAAGCTGTTCCCGCTGAGGGGCACTTGCAGGCCCCTGCCAAGCCACCCTTGGCTCCCCTTCAGTCTCTCTCTCATGTTTGTCAGTGTCCAAAGTTTGTAGGGGGCCAAGATGGCAGGGGGCTGGTGTGTCAGCACCGCCAGGAGGGTGCGCACACATGGCCAGGTCACAACAGTGATGGGCTTGGCCTCAACTTTGCTTCAAAAACAGAGTGGGAAGAGGCTATACAGTGGGAGCAGGCACTTCTGAGCCTGTGGGGGCAGTGAGGCTTTGCTGGCCCCTAAGAGCATAGGGATGCCTGGATCCACAGCTGTAGCTGTGCTGCTGTAGCTGTACCCAGGAGGGTGGGGACCTGCCAACTTGGAAGCGGGCAGGGCTCCTGCCTGTTCCTGGCTCTCCCTAGTTCCATGGAACATGCAGCCCCCACCACACCTCCCCGGCTGCAGCTGGCGTCTTCGCAGTGACCACTCCAGATGGGCCACCACTGCCATCAGTAGGTTCCCACTCCTGGCAAAAACTGGAACACATTGTGCTCAGGATATTCCTGCCCCTGCTCACAGTACTCAGTGGGAAAGACATGTCTGGCTTTTCCTGGGTCTGACTGAATCCTGTCTTAACATCTGCAGAACAGAGGCCATGGTATCACCTGGCATGCTCCTCCTTATGCCACTGAAATTCCAGAATCCTTGGAGCTGGTGTGTATGGGACTATGTGGCTTTCACACATCCCACCCTGTATAGCCAAATCTGCAGGGCCTGGTATCAAATTTAGTAGTCAGCCTGCTCCAGGGCTTTCCTTAGTGCCGGGCCCACTAGATTCTGGGTAGAGAGGACATATTGAAGAAACCAGGCAGGAACTTTGGAAGCCAGGTCTGGTAGAATCAGGGTCTGCAAATACGAAGCAAGGGACATCAGGGCCTTAGTTTGGGTTCCATATGAAATGGCAGCCAGAGTGTGTGCAACACATAGCAGTAAATGATCAGCTGAAGTGGGAGTTAGAAAACAGAGACCGTTTCACTCGCCCATTACCTCTAGGCTTGGGTTCATTTTAGGTTACAGCCCAATTACATGGGAAATGGTACCCTACTGATCTTATTTAACTTCTCCTATTCCCAGGTCACCAGGGCCTTCCTCTGCTTCACTTTCTACTTAAATATTTGAGAGCCCCAAATTACCAGAGGCCAGTCAGTGACAGGTAGGCTTTCCTGGGTAGGTTGTTCCAGTCCCAGTGCTCTGTCTCATGAGAGGGGACAGTTGCTTGTCTCTAAGGTCAACAAGGGGCCCAATTTTGGCAAACATTTGCCTATTTGTCCTGTGGTGTTCTGCTCAGATCTCCCTTCAGGAGAACACAGAGTGAACATTCTACTTGGCCGACAGACTTAGGTTTCCACTCCTTAGGATGTTCTGCAGTGATCGCAGTAGCATCCCTCTCTACAGGTTGCTCTGAGACAATGACTGGCGGACAGTGCTAGAGCCCGGCCAAGTCTGCCAGACATGGGACTCCTCAGTCATGTAATCTTCACTCTGGGGCTCTGTATCAACTTGGCCAAGATTTTCTGAGTAGCACTGTAATTTTTCTCTTTCTCCCTTTCTTTTTTTTTTTTTTTTTTTTTTTGAGACGGAGTCTCACTCTGTTGCCCAGGCTGGAGTGCAGTGACTGGATCTCAGCTCACTGCAAGGGACTCCTCAGTCATGTAATCTTCACTCTGGGGCTCTGTATCAACTTGGCCAAGATTTTCTGAGTAGCACTGTTTCCTTTCTCTTTCTCCCTTTCTTTCTTTCCTTCCTTCCTTCCTTCCTTCCTTCCTTCCTTCCTTCCTTCCCTCTTTATTTTATTTCCTCTTTCTGTCTGTCTCATTCTGTCACCCACCCAAGCTGGAGAGATGTGGAGTGATCATGGCTCACTGCAGCCTCAATCTCCTGGGCTCAAGCAATCCTCCCACCTCAGCCTCCTGAGTAGCTGGGACGACAGGCATATGCCTCCAAGCCTGGCTAATTTTATTTATTTTTTAATAAAGACAGGTCTCACTATGTTGGCCAGACTGGTCTTGAACTCTTGGACTCAATTGATCCTTGTTCCTCAGCCTCCCAAAGTGCTGGGATCACAGGCATGAGCCACCATGCCTGGCCAGGTTTTCTATACAAAACACCATGTCATCTGCAACCAGAGACAATTTTACTTTTTCCTTTCCAATCTTGATGCCTTTTATTTCTTTTTCTTGCCCAATTTCTCTGGCTAGGACTTCCGGTACTATATTGAAGAGAAGCGGAGAGAGTGGGCCTCCTTGTCTTATTCCTGATTTCAGAGGAAAAGCTTTCAGATTTTTATCATTGACGGCGATGTTAGCTGTAGGCTTGTCATACATGGCCTTATCTTGTGTACACTGGGTCCTCTGGAGCCTGGGGCAGTGGGGACTGGTCTCAAGCCTGGGTCCACAGGGGCTGACCAGTGTCAGGGTCTGCAGGGGTGATCCTGGCCCTAGGTCTGTGGTAGTGGGCCTTGAGCTGCAGGGGCTGGCCTAGCAGCTGGGACTGTGGGACCCAGTCTGGCACCAGACTTCCCTGAGGTGGGCCTGGTGCTGGGATCTAGGACACAGTTCAGAGTTCACTTCCTTGCCCTCATGGAGGGTCTCTCTGTCAGTGTTGTGCTGCCCAGGCTTGAGGGAGAGGCGACACAGGAAATGTGAAACTGTCCTTTTTACCTTCTTCAAGGCATCTTTTCTTATATTTGTGTTATACCCAGGTGCTATAACCTCTCACCTGCATTCTTTAACTCATGTGATGGTATTTTTATGTAGGAATAGTTGTCCAAGTTGATGTTTCTTGTGAAGGATGAATGCTAGAAAGTCTTATTCCACCATCTTGCTGGTGTCACTCTAGAATAATTTTTTTTTTAAGTATTTCAGTGAGCTACCATTTTCAAACCCAACACACTGACTAACAGTAAAAAGAATAATACGTCAGTGGCAAGAATATGGGAAAACTGGCATTATAGGAGAGAAAAAGTAGTGTCTTTTCCTCACCTATTGCAAAGTTCATGGGTGATATTCTTTTTTTTTCAGGTGCTTCTTTTTCTTTCTTATTTAAGTTCTAGGGTACACGTGCACAACGTGCAGGTTTGTTACATATGTATACTTGTGCCATGTTGGTGTGCTGCACCCATCAACTCGTCATTTACATCAGGTATAACTCCCAGTGCCATCCCTCCCCCCTCCCCCGTCCCCATAATAGGCCCCTCATGGGTGATATTCTTATAACAAAAGACAGATCACAAATATACAGTTAGGTAGAAAGAATAAGTTCTAATGTTTGATAGCTAAGTAGGGTAACTGGAGTTAACAACAATAGTTGAACAACTTTTTTTCAAAATAGTTAAGAGAGGATCTGAAATGTGCCCAACACATAGTAATGATAAACACTCAGGTAATGGATACCCTTAAATACCCTGACTTCATCATTACACATTCTTTGCATGTAACAAAATGTCACACATACCCCATAAATATGTACAAATATAATGTACCCCAAAAACCAAAAATAAATCTAGGATATTAAAAAAGATAGATTAATAAGAGAAGATTACAATGAATTTATTTAACCAAAGTTTTATATGACACAGGATCTTTCTGTAATGAAGACCCAAAGACCCAGGGAAACTTAGTCTGCATATGTTTATGCTTAGGCTCAGTGAAGAGTGGACAGTGTATAAAAGTATCACTGGGCAAAAGGGGCTATGATCTAATGGTAATAAGCTGGTGGGGGGAGTTTAGCAAAGTCTATTTGTTCAGATTCTTCTTGGCCTCTTGTGTAACATTTCTTCCCTGTGAGTATAGGGAGGACACCTGTCACTTGAGGGTCTTCAGGTGAAAGAAAGTCAGAGAGACCTTTCTGCTTCTGTGGTTTTCATGATTTCCTTCAGCTTAAAATACACAGTATGTCAGCGTGCCATAGTTTGAATGATCAGTTTCTGAGATGGACAGCATTCATCTATACGATAGGCAGAAGCAAGATGGGTACCTTTCTGGATGGAAGTTAGGTGGTATAAACCGACAAGCTTAAAATATACTTTGACCTGAGAATTTCACTTTTGTGGATTTACATTATAGAAACAATTAGAAAACAGTAAAATAAGATTTATGTAAAGATCACTATTACATCATGATTTAAAATAGTGAAAAAATGGAAATAAATGCCTAAAGAGAAGACTGGTTACACTAATAATTTGATATCTATAGACTAAAACACTAGTTGCTACAAATCACATTGCAGACAAATACTTATTGGCATGAAAAATGTTCAACTTATTGTGAAGGCTACACATTTTATGTGAGGTATGACGTTATGAAATACATTCTTGTGTGTATGCTGCAGCATATACAACAAAGCTTTTCCTGATAGTGAAATTGATTTCTTTTGATTATCTTTTGCTGTTCCTTTCTGAAATTTGGTCTGCACTGAGCATATATTACATAGTAGAAAGAAAAGATAATTTTTAGTAATAATAAAAAGGAACAAAGTAACCCCAGTTCAGTACACTAGCCAACTAGTCAGAAGTACACTAGAGATCCCATAGTTATTTTAGACTATAAATTTAAACAGCTTTAAAATCAAAGGTAAGTTCTTGAGCTTATCACAGGGCCCTGTTCTCCTTTCCTCTTTGAGCTCTCTGTTATCTCCAGATCCCTTTCCAGGAGATGTGGGTGACTCTCCTCTGTTCCATGCACCAGGTGCTTGGCCTGATGGAGAGTTAGTCTTGACAACAGAGACAATCAAGCACAAGAAGCGCCTTCAGACACCTGCACAGAGATGACAGATTGCCCTACTTTAGGCCTTCACATTTTAGAAATTGTATGTTTAAAATCTATGCCTGCTTTCCTGCCCTGTTATTTATAGATATTGCAGGCAGAACCTTTCACACTGTAGCAAATGAAGAATTATTAGAGTCAGTTAATTAATAGAATTTATATAACTAGCTGAAGAAAAAATAATGAGAAACTGCAAATCAACAAAGAAGTGTTTATTACTTGTAAAGAAACTGATTACTCAAAGTCAAGATATATACCAACTGTTAGAGGAGATTTCTCAGGTAATAAGCAGGAAAATATCCACACTTTTCCTCCCCCTAGGAAGCATTTTTTTATTTGTTTGTTTGTTTTCCTAGAAGATATTTTTAATTAGTAACTTCATCAAATGGTCAACAAGCATTGTCTTATTTGTTAGGGTCACTAGTTTGTGCCTTTGTATTCCATGGTCTGGGTAAAAAGGATTCTCTAAAGCTACTTGCAATGATATGGTGATATATGACCTTGATATATACGGCAAAGGAGTGCAATGGACGAAGAATAAACACAGGATGTTTGCTTCACTCTGAATTGTTTAGTGTTAAAATAGCACACTAAATAACAGCAGCTGGTCCTGCAGTGATAGGAATTTATACTTTTATGTTGTGCCCCATTTTCAGGTCTATGAGAAATCTGTGTGTAACTGGGAGATATGGACCTGGGTACTCTTCTCTTCGCTAGGCACTAGGGATGGCTGGCACAAAGTCCTCTGGAGTGTTACGCGGGGCTCCTGAAATCAGGGTTAAAAATTACTCGCATAAGTTATGAAAAAAAATATATTCACAGTAGCAACTTGAGTTTAAGGAGACAACATGTGAAAAGAAGAATCTGGAACTAGCCCTGTTTCAGATCTTCACTTTCTTATTAGAAATGTAGCTTTAATCTCTATGAATTTCAGGCTTCTCAGCTATAAAACTGGAATAAAATTATGTATAAAAAATACTTATAAAGTGCACTGAGTTTTAGAATGCATTTTCAAATACATTAGCTCATTTATTCCTTGCAATTATCCCAGGAGGAAGATATCGCTAATTTACAGTTGAAGAAACTGAGGCTCAGAAATGGAAGTGCCTTGTCCTAAATCACACAGAATAGGGACACTTATTTTCTGATTCACAATCCTATGCCCTTTCCACAAAATCATGTAAAAAAAAAATGCTAAACAACCAATAGAAGAAATGGATTAAAAGAAAGATGGGTAAAATGCCCATCATCCAAGCACGCTCCTACTCTTGACTACACTTGTAGGTCCAGTCTGGCCTGTCATTTGCCCACCCCTGGGCTGCAATGCCTGTAAACTGAGCCATTCTCATAAACATCCCAGAGAAAAGTAGTAGTCAGCACAATGGTAAAGGCCTCTCTCTGCTTAACCCCAGCAGCAAGTCCGTCTGGGCTGAGCTGAGAAGATGGCGGGAAGGCTGCACAGGATGCCTTCTTCCTCCATGACCATGAAGGTGGCTCTCTACTTGCAGATGTGAATCAAACTTAGTCTAAATTGGTCAAATCAATTAGGAATCTCTGATTTTACCAGTAGGGAGCAGATTTTACATATCAGCAGTGGAAAATGATCTCAATTAACTTGTGACCAGAAACTGGATATAATGTGAAACTAAGGTTTTAATCTGAGCTACTGTGAAATTTAAAGAAAGAACAACTTCCATGAAATTAACTTTGTCTTTGTGTACTTCTGGGCAGTTTCATGACACTAGTCTGGATCATTAGCTCACTTTATTACCTGTGGGGTCTTCTTACCCTCCACTGGATAACTTTCCCAAAAGCTCTGCCCGGTATTATAATTCAAAAGCTTTGAGAAACTGAAATTTGTGATCTGAGATTATTTTAGTTATATAATGATAACCCTCACATTTCCTCTAAAAAAGTTCCAAAAAACTTTGAGGGATAAATTTTGTGACATGAGATCACACAAAGACTGGATTGTTTAAAGAATTAAGTGTTCATATCTCACATCTAAAATTTCTCTTCTAGAAATAATCCTCTAGATAGCGTCACAATCAAAAGCTTGAGTTTCAAAGTAAATGGAACCGGATTTTAACCTCAACTCTAACTGTGGGATCTCAGATGAGATGTTTAACTTCTTCATGTGCTCGGTTTCTTCATCCATAAAATGGTGACAATAATTGTACTTACCTCATAGAGTTATTATGAGGATTTAAATGAGATAATGTATATAACATGTTTAGTAACTCCTGGCAAATAGTTATTCAAGAATGTTACTATTGTCATATTCATCAAGTTCTTATTCTCTCTGGTGTGCTAGACACTGCATTCACCATCAGGATTGCAGCTAAGGGTAGACATGGTTCTTCTCAAGAAGCCAAGCTGACTAGTGTCTGGTGAGTAGCAAGTGCTGAAGAACAATTAGCTTTTGATAATAAACAACACAATGAGAGGAGTTACTAAGAAATCCAACTTTAAGCAGGGGTCTTCACCACAAAATGAACTCCCCACCTTAAAAAGTCAATTGATTTGGGGTCATATTCTTAATTTATAAAAAGTTCCAACAATTTCATTATAAAGACAATCATCCACAGAAAAAGAATTAAAGGCTTTGGACACAAAATGTGTAGAAGGAAATATAGTGAAAAAAATGAATGCATAAGGATGATGTACAAATAAGTTTCCTATGCTTTCTACTTCTACGGATTTTTCCAAACTTTCTGTGAACATGTGTTACTTTAACAATTATTTTTAGATTATTATTTCCATAGAACTAGGACTTAAAATAGCTATAAATGAAGAAGACATGATCCTCCTCTACAATCCTCCAGTTACAAGCATCTGTTGAAGTTTTGTCATAGTCTTGCTGCAAAAGAAAAGCCCTATAGGAGTTACTTCAAAAACTAACTCTTGGTAGTGCTTCTTGTAGGTAAAGAGAATGTTAAATCCTCATTGTTAAACAAGGAAGGGCAAGAGAAGGTTTGGTTAATGGCCACAAGACTCTTCACTGACAGTCAACTAGGTAGGGATGTCAGTCATCATCTCTATCCAGAGATGACGAAGTCATCATGACTGCTTCCTAGAATGAGTCTTTATTAAAGTTTATCAGATAATTGCTTATCCATTTTTATCAGAGAATGCATATATTTCTTCCCAGAATGAGGTTGTAAATTAAGTCAGACCCAGAAAGAGTTTGGAACAACTTTTTTCCCACATCTTTCAATTTTCCTTTTCTTCCTCTAGTTCTTATTTCTATGATAGGTCTTCCTCCCTAGTGAGCTAACTGATCCAGAAACCTGGAAGTTAATCTCTCCTTTGCACTTTCAGGTCCAATCACTGAGTCCTGGGTCCCATTTGTTAAATACATCTCTCAGTTCAGTTCCCTCCTTTCCAAAGCCCCCAACCACAACTTTAGGCCCTGACCAGTTACTTCACCCTCAGACTCCTGGGATTATTTCCTAATCAGTTCCCTAGCCTCTGAGTCAAAACAGTCTGGACAAATATAAATTCATTTTTTCTATGTTACCAAAAATATCCCTGACATTTATTATGTATTTCACAATTTCCCAATTATAAAAACTGTCACTTCATACTTCAGTCACATCTGTATTATTTAATATTATTTTTCATGAGTTCTTCTAAAAGATGACTTTTGGGCTGTGTATAGCGGCTCATGTCTGTGCAATCCCAGCACTTTGGGAGGCCAGTGAGGGAGGATCATTTGAGGCCAGGAGCTTAAGAGCAACCTAGGTAACATGGCAAGACCCCATCTCCACAAAAAATAAAACAATTAGTTAGGCATGGTTGCATGAGCTTGTAATTCCAGCTACTCCAGAGGCTGAGGCAGGAGGTTTGCTTGAGCCCAGGAGTTTGAGGTGACAGTGAGCTACAATTGTGCCACTGCACTCCAGCCTGGGTGGCAGAGTGAGACCCTGTATTCCAAGTTAATCTTGGTCAAGAGATTCCTCATTCTCTGACTGACCCGAGAAGGGGATTCATGACAGCTGAGCTCCTTCTAGACGATCTGTCTTTAGGTAGATAAGGGGAGCTCAGAGAAAGCCTCTGCCTGTCTTCTGTTCCCCGAGTGCCCCCCAGTTTGAAGTAATCAGCAAACCAAAGCAGCAGGCATATTCTGGGGTGGCATTTGTTGAACTCCTTCAGGCCAATAACTTTGTTTTTACTTACAACTAAAATCATCCTAATTGATATACTCTCTCTCCAGCTTCCCTCCCAATGCATAATCTGAATCCCAAAAATAAATTGAACATTTTATGGAAGCCCATAAAAGCAGAGGTTTTTGAGATTTTTCTAAGGAAAATAGAAACATCAATTAAAGCACTTAGTAACATTTATTAACCAAAACTAAACCTCAGCACAGGAGTCAGCATGGCCCCGTAGGTTGATATAAGTCACGCCTCTACTCAAGTGCCTCCGATGAGCTTTCACTCAGAAAACACAAAGTCCTTACAACAGCCCTAGGAGCCCTGTGCCTGATAGTGTTCTGATTTCATCTCCACTCCCCTTCCCACTCCCTCACTCTGCCATGTCTGCCTCCTTCCTGCGCTAAGCAAACTTCCACCTCTGTCCCTTTGCTCATATTCCCCCTCAGCTCACTCCCTTTCCACTTTCAAATCCTTTTTCAAATGCTACCTCCTCTGTGTGGCCTTCACTGGCCATCCCGTATAAAATCACAGCCTGCCCAGTCACTCCCTAGCCCCTTCCCCAACTTTAAATCATAGCATTTTCACCATCCCAAATTAATAAATGTTTCTTCATTTTTATGAATGTAAATCTCATGAAGGCAGAGATTTTTGTTTTGTTCAGTGTGAATCTCAGGCACCTAGAACAAGTCCTGATAGAGCAGAAGCACTCAATAAATACTTGCTAAGTGAATATGTCTTCATTTTACTGATTAGGTAACTAAAACTCAGGAAATACTGTCACTTTTTGGAGGCCAATATCCAGTAAGTGATGTAAACAGGATAAAAACCCAAGTGGTTTAACTCCAAACCCTGCGTCCTCTCATCTCCATGCTCTACCGCTATATACCTAATCAATGTGATTCTTTAATCATGATGATGATGACCATAATAGCTAATGTTTTTGTTTTTGTTTTTGTTTAGAGACTGGATCTCCTTTTGTCACCCAGACTGGAGTGCAGTGGCGAGATCGCGACTCACTGCAGCCTCAACCTCCTGGACTCAAGCAATCCTCCCACGACAGCCTCCCAAGTAGCTGGTACCATAGGTGTGCGCCACCATATGCGGCTAATATTTTTGTATTTTTGGTAGAGACAGGGTTTTGCCTTGTTGCCCAGGCTGGTCTCCAACTTCTGAGCTCAGGCAATCCACTCCCCTTGGCCTCACAAAGTGCTAGGATTATAGGCATGAGCCACCATGCCCAGCCAGATAATAACTAATGTTTCTTTCTTTTTTTTTCTTTTTCTTTTTTTTTGATACAGAGTCTCACTCTGTCACCCAGGCTGGAGTGCAGTGGCACGATCTTGGCTCACTGCAAGGTCTGCCTCCCGGGTTAACACCATTGTCCTGCCTCAGCCTCCCGAGTAGCTGGGACTACAGGCGCCCGCCACCACTCCCGGCTAATTTTTTGTATTTTTAGTAGAGACTGGGTTTCACCGTGTTGGTTAGGATGGTCTCAATCTCCTGACCTCGTGATCCGCCTGCCTTGGCCTCCCAAAGGGCTGGGATTTTGGGCGTGAACCACTCTGCGCCTGGCCAATAATAGCTAATGTTTCTAATGCCTATATGTGGCATGCACTTTCCATGGATTCTCTCATTTAGTATCCAGGAAATTTCCATCTAAATCAGATTGAAATCCTTAAAGTTTTGGCAATGACCTATCAAGCCATACAAGTACAACTAAAGATCAGAACTTTCTTCCCAAACCCTAAAGGGCAACACAAACTTCCCTTTTCCTCGAATAGAAGGCAGAAAACCATAGCAACATCAAATTTCACATGAACAAATTGAAAATTGTGTAGCTATGAGAGAGGCCCCAGTGTTGTCATCCTATTATAGTTGGCTTCTTCTACTCAATTTATTATTCATTTCTTCATTCATGCATTCACTCATTCGACAAACCTTTATTGAATACTTGCCCTGTGATGTACCATGCCAAGTTCAAGGGCTATAAAGATAAAGAAGACACATCTTCTGCCCTTGAGGAACTCACAGCCTAGTGAGAGAGACAAATAGAGTAAGTAATTCCACTGAAGGCATAAGTGTGATATTAGAGGATCAGCACAGAATGCTGTGGGAGCCCAGAGCAGGAAATGGCTAACCCCTGCCTGCGAGACACGGAGTACTTCCCAGAGGATACCACCCGAGATCAGGGCTTCATCAGTCAGGGTGCAGGAAATGAACCTCTGCACAGAGGAAGGGGTTTGCACAGGCGTGGAGGCGTGACTCATGCTCATCTGGGCAACTGTGTGTAGCTTGGTATAACCAGAGCTAGGAAGCCAGCGGACAGCGTAGGAGGAAGAAAAACAGAAGCCAGAAGGATTTTTAAACAAATTCATGATTAGATCAGATCTTATAAAAATTCCTCAGGAGGCTGAATGGAAACTAAGTTAATGAGGCAAGCCCAGCCAGAAAAAGGCAAAAAATACCTGGCATTTTGAAGCTGCTACTTGGATGCAGGTGTTTTGACTTGGGGATATTTTGAGGTGGCCTGAAAGTAATTTAATTTTCAACTCCTAAAAATTACCAAGTCACGTGCAAAACACTTATCTCACCTCATCACGGAACGTCACCTCATGCCAGCTCCTGCATCTAGGATGAAGCTCAGGGAAGGGGTGGAGATTGCAGCTGGGGTTAGGGGTAGAGTGAGTTTTCGAGTATTCGACATCTTACAGATAAGCCACGTATAGCCAGGAGGCTGTTTATTGCAGGTTCCTAGCTCAGAAAGAGCCATTAATATGCAATAAGCATCCTGCTCCTTCTCTGTGAATTTCCTTGTATTTTGCAAGAGCTACACCTCTAAATTTCTGGTTACTCCCTTGCCGTTATGATTTTAGCAATAATTTAGTTTTGGTTAATAAATGTTACTAACTGCTTTAACTGATGTTTCTATTTTCCTTAGAAAAATCTCAAAAACCTCTGCTTTTATGGGCTTCCATAAAATGTTCAATTTATTTTTGGGATTCAGATTATGCATTGGGAGGGAAGCTGGAGAGAGAGTATATCAATTAGGATGATTTTAGTTGTAAGTAAAAACAAAGTTATTGGCCTGAAGGAGTTCAACAAATGCCACCCCAGAATATGCCTGCTGCTTTGGTTTGCTGATTACTTCAAACTGGGGGGCACTCGGGGAACAGAAGACAGGCAGAGGCTTTCTCTGAGCTCCCCTTATCTACCTAAAGACAGATCGTCTAGAAGGAGCTCAGCTGTCATGAATCCCCTTCTCGGGTCAGTCAGAATGAGGAATCTCTTGACCAAGATTAACTTGGAACACAGGGTCTCACTCTGCCACCCAGGCTGGAGTGCAGTGGCACAATTGTAGCTCACTGTCACCTCAAACTCCTGGGCTCAAGCAAACCTCCTGCTTCAACCTCTGGAGTAACTGGAATTACAAGCTCATGCAACCATGACCAACTAATTGTTTTATTTTTTGAGGACCAGGATGGAGGCAAGGAGGCCATGGCAATAATTCAGTGTGGGTGGTGAAACGTACCCTCACGTCCCGAAATCAAGACATTTCCCTTCCATCCCACAGAAAAAATTGTCATTAATATACTTATTTTATTAGAATTGCCAGCTGCTGGAAAATTACTGTACTTAGAACATAAATCTATGGTGCCTACAATATAAATGGCAACTTATTTGTTCAGTGCACAACCTGCATAACCGTATGTGCTGGTCCTGAGAAAGAAGAAGGGAGAGGGAGAGAGCAAGGAATCAAAGATGACTCGGATTTTTGGCATGAGTAACAGGAAAGATACTTCCGCAAACTAAGAAAGGTAAGATTAGAAGGATTGTGGTTGGGCAAGCAGGAGGTCAGTTTTGGAGATGTTAAATTTGAGATGCGTGATGTGGAAAACAGTAATAGAACCTGTCTCATACGATTGCTGTGGGGATTGAATTAGCAGTGTAAGCATTAAAAGCAGTTCCTGTCAGTAGTTGCTCAATAAATGTTGGACATTATTTGGAGATAGGGCCTTTAAAGGAGGTAATTAAGGTTAAATGACGTCACATAGGTGGGTCCTAACCCAGTGATGGGTGCCCTTTGTAAGAAGAGGATATTAAGACACAGACACTTACAGAGGAAAAACCATTTAAAGACATAGAAGGCAGCCATCTGCATGCCAAGGAGAGAGATTTGAGAAGAAACTAACTTTGACAACAGCTTCATCCAGACTTCTAGCCTTCATAACTGTGAGAAAATACATTTTTATTGTTTAAGGAAAAGAAAAAGTTGGACATTATTCTTATAAGGTCACTTGAATTTTCAATATACACATTTAAGTTTAGTGTGTGTATGTATATAAACAAACACACCCATATATGTAATATTATGTGCATATTTGTAGACACAGGATCATCCTTTAAATTGTCACTTCAAGGTTGGTATTCCCAAACAATTCCAAAACTTCCATCCAGACCGATTTACTATCAAATTGTAAACAAAAATTATTTTAATTACGTAAATGCAAACATGTTTTAATCATAATATATAAACACGTGTGTGTGTGTGCACGTGTTTTAATAAAACCATGTGAAGGTGTGTGTTTGGGGGTTTTGTTTTGCAAAGCCCTCCTTCCTCTTCCCCTGGTGCACATATGGCTGGATTTTGTCTTCATAGGGTAATGATGTACAAACAAGTAAGAAACCATTAAAGAATAGAATCGATTCTTTCAGAATGTCTGTTTCTAGCCAGACCTGACAAATGAGGAGTGCTCAGATCTAGGTTGTAAAAGTAAAATTAAATTTTTGTACTGATTACCTGTAATACCATTGAAGCAGAATATTTTGATGTGACTGTTTAAACATTTCCCTGTCAGTATGTAAAAACATGTTTGTTACAATCAGACGTGGCAGGTTTCTCTTCCATCGATTCTCTTGTTTTCTGGGCCATAACAAAGTAGATTAATGAAAGAGGGGTCCTGGTAAAAGTAAGTAAAAGAGATTCTTTAAAAAAACAACAAACAGCTCTGTCAAGTGGTGGCAGTTCTGGAAGTCTTTGATAAGGCAGAGAAAAAAAGATGGAGATGCTAAGTAGTCTAACCCTTAAGACATTTTAGTACCAGACTATTTTGGACTTAGCTAAGGAGTTACACAAGGCCTGGGCTCAGTGGACATTTTCATCCCCATCTCTAAGGTTTAACCAGGTGACCTGTTTTGTATACTAATAATTTTGAAAGTTGAGTTGTTAACATTTTAAAAGTACATTGACATAATGCATGTGCATTTAGAAACATACAGTTTGGAGGTACTTTTGTTTTAGATAAACGTCACATATTTTCAGCAACTTATAATTTTATAATATTCATATACAATTGCTTTATTATTGAATAGCGTCCCTCACTGCACTAAGCTCTCAGCAGAATCTGTGTTTGCCTCACTGTTGTACGCACAGTTCCTAGAACATAGAAGATGCTCAAATATCTGATGAATGAATAAACTAGAGATGGCCTGATGATAAAATAATTTATGCTGACTAAGCACTTGATACAGTGTCCAGTACTTAGTCAGCACTGAAAACATATTTATTCTTTGTACTTTTATTCAGCACATACCTTCTCTACAACAAATCCCTCCTGTGCCAATTTTACACCTAATCTATCTCTGAAGCTCATCTCCAGCATCTGTTTTCGGGAGCCTTCCCTGAATGCCCCTTTCGGACTAGGGGTCCCACTCAGGTGCTCCCATAGCACGCTGTGTTTCCCTTTATCACAAGATTTGCCAGTAACGTGTCTCGTTCCTCCCTAGATTGTCAGCTCCCAGGGGCAATGACATGTTGTATTAGGCTTGGAATCCCCAGTGCCTAGAACACTGTTTGAAACATAGCAGGTGTTCAATAGATGTGTAATGAATCTTATTAAATCTCAGTTTCTCTTAGATTTGTTGCAACATGGTTTCTATTAGTCCATTTATGACATTTGGGAAATACCAGCTTTATTAATAGCTTTTGCAAACCATCTCTTAGAGTTGCATGACTTTGGCATATGGCTAATACTCATTTTGTGTTGAAACTTTCTAGCTTCAGAATGAAAGATGATATATTCTGGTCACCTTGTACCAGATTCCTCTTTGGGAAATCTATTCTCTCCTATGCACTGACTAAACCTATTAATGTGGCTTTTGAGAAATCAAATACATGGAGACATAGAGTTGAAAGGGATTTCCTCCTCCAGTGACTTGCCTAAACTACCCATAACTAATGGTTGCTGAACACATGTTCAAAGCTCTCCAGTGATGGTAATGACAGAGTGTAATCACCTTTGCAGCTGAGTTCTGCCTTAGGTCAAAGAGAATTCTCTTGTTGCATTCTAATCCAATTTTGTCTGGTTTTCATCTCTATAGAGACAGAGAAAAGCCAGCTAGCATCCTCCTCAAAATAAACCATCCTGTTCTTGAAGAAAGTTATTAAATCAGTCCTTGGCCTATAATTTTCAAGGTGAAGGTAGTTCAACTTCTTTCACCTTTCCTCCTGGGTCTTATCCTTCATCCTCTTAATGGTTTTTGTCATTTCTCTCTGGATCTTTTCCAGCTTCTCTGCCACTCTCTAGAAATTCAGAAACCAAAACTTGACTCAACATTAATAAGCAGCTGACCAAAGTTAAATATAGAAAAAATTATAGGTTCTCAGCTTGTGTGCCATGCTCTGTCAGTACATGTCAGGGTGGAGAATGCCATTAATCTAGACATTACTAAAGCATCATTTGTGATATCCTAAAACAAGGCTGAATAAGGATTTACTACTTTAAAAATAATCTCCATAAATACAATAAAGAGAAGCTCAGGAAAATATTTGAAATGCTTACAACAATATACTATTTCAGGAATTCATAAGTGAAAATAACCAGTATCACACCTTATAAGCTTTTTAACTTTTTACTAGACCAGTTTGCCTAAGGAATTCTTTTAAAGATTGGTTTAGTAAATCAGATTGTGTTTCTGTGGGTATTTGAAAATGATGCTGCATTTTAACACTGAAATACATTTTGTTCATTAGAGCTTTTATTCAATTGCCTCCTAAGTTTCTCAAATTTAGTATTTTTCTGTATTTTAAAAATAATAATGACATATTTCTAAAATCACTGTTTTTTTTATTTTAATTTTTTTAGAGACCGAAACAGTCTTGCTCTGTCATCCAGGTTGAAATGTAGAGACATGATCATAGATCACTGCAGCCTCAAACTCCTGGGCTCAAGTGATCCTCCTGCCTCAGTCTGTTGGGTAGCTAGGATGATAGGTGCATGCCACCACACACAGCTAATTTTTAAATTTTTTGTAGAGATGGGTCTCACAATGTTGCCTCGGCTGGTCTTGAACTCCTGGCGTCAAGTGATCCTCCCACCTTGGCCTCCCAAAGTGCTGGGATTGCAGGCATGAGCCACCACACCCAGCCAATAACTATTTCTAATTGATTTTTGTTTTCTGTTTCCTTTTAAGTTTTTATTTGTGAAACACTGTTCCCCAGAACAGATTTTCACATTCTCTGTTCCCGTTTTACCCGGAAATATGCTGTAGTGCAATAGCGTTGCTAGCAGTTGTTGGCACCTCTCTGAAAAGAAGGTTGGCTCTTAGGGTGTCCCTGGTTTCCTTTCCATGTTCAGTTGCTGCTCACCCACTTTTGACTTTTCCAGCTGCCAGGCAGGCGAGAAATGGGTTCAGAGACAACGACCCTCTGTTCTATAAGACTGCTAAATTTCACTATTAATTCGTAAGGTTTGTTTTTGTGTGTGTGTTTTTTTTTTTTTCCGAGATGGAGTCTTGCTTTGTCGCCCAGACTGGAGTGCAGTGGCCGAATCTCAGCTCACTGCAAGCTCCGCCTCCTGGGTTCACACCATTCTCCTGCCTCAGCCTCCCGAGTAGCTGGGACTACAGGGGCCCGCCACCTCACCCAGCTAGTTTTTTTGTATTTTTTAGTGGAGATGGGGTTTCACCGTGTTAGCCAGGATGGTCTCGATCTCCTGACCTCATGATCCGCCCGTCTCGGCCTCCCGAAGTGCTGGGATTACAGGCTTGAGCCACCGCACCTGGCCTAATTCGTAAGTTTTGATCTGAATTTCTTTTGTTCCTCCAAGGACTAGCTGTACTTCCCCAAGTAGTTCTTTTATCAAACTCCTTCCTATTCTTTTAGAAACATTTGTATATATCATATTGAAATATGGATTCATGAAATTAGTTATGTTTTTTCCTAAATCAGATTCTGTTTAGATTCTCTTTTATTTAGTAGTTTTCTTAAAAGCCAAATTGCATACAAGGACTTGGGTGCAGATATTCTGTTTGAGAGGTTATCTCAAAGATTAAGAAGGAGGGGAAGGGTCCGGGTGCAGTGGCTCATGCTTATAATCCCAGCACTTTGAGAGGCCGAGGCCAGTAGATCACTTGGGGTCAGGAGTTCCAGACCAGTCTGGCCAATATTGTAAAACCCGGTCTCTACTAAAAATACAAAAACTAGCCGGGCATGATGGTGGGTGCCTGTAATCCCTGATACTTGGGAGGCTGAGGCAGGAGAATCACTCTAACCTGGAAGGCAGAGGTTGCAGTGAGCCAAGATTGCACCACTGCACTCCAGCCTGGGTGACAAAGCGAGACTTTGTCTCAAAAAAAAAAAAAAAAAGGGAAAAGGAAGAATGAGAAGGTGAAGGAGGAAAAGCAAATATACTACCAAGATCTAGCCATGGACAGTGGGAATTCATTTTCACCCCGAGCTCTGAGAAGCATATGGTGTTCCTCCCAGCACTGTCCCCTGAAGGACAGGAGGCCAGAGCTTGTGTCCATCAGTTCGCATCCTTCCTTACTTGAGGATTGCTCCGAGAGATGTTAAGTCTCTGACATTTCTGGTCTTCCTTCTGCATAGGCAGACAATTGTGGCAGGCATTGGGACAGGCCCTGAGGCTGAAAATGTAAAGAAATCACAGGCAGGTACCTGAGGGGAGGCCTAAGACTGCACAGAACTGTCCATTACCCTTGCCGTGCGATTAAAAGTGAGATGAGGGAATGTGGCATGGAGAATAGACCCCTTACCTTAAGCTTTCATATTGTAAACATATATGATTCATAAGAGCCCTCAGAACAAGTACAGCTCATGATTGGCCTCCTTGTGAACAACTAGTTACACTGAAAATTGGGATTTGGGAACAATTTCTAATCTCTTTGGAATTAAAAAAAATCAGCTTTAATAAGAAGCCATACCAATACCAGATTACTTACACCAGCAAGGCCATGGAAATAAATCTCTTTTTTCTCCTCCCCCAAAGTTAGCATGAAAAGCAAGATTCAGGCAGAAACCAAATACAGCTTTCCAAAGAGACCCTGGGAAAGAACCCGAGGGTAAACTACCCCAAACAACAGGGGCTCCAGGACCCAAGGAGCACACGGGGGCTCAGCTTAGTGTCCTCGGGCCCCTGTTGATTCATACGTCTGGGGCATCATTTTTATTTGAGAAGGAATATTTTATTACATCACTCAGTGAGAATAATGTTTATTAGAAAAGATGTTAGATTTACTTATATTATTAAAGGAAATCAACCAGACAAGTGCTGGTGATTTAGAGTGTCACTACGTGTAAAGAGAGATGGTCAGTGCTTCAATTTATTCTTAGACAGTGTTTCTCAAGCCCTTTTGACCATGATTGACCCACAAGAAGACATACATATTACACAATGACTCAGTAGACACATACATACATATATAACTGATACAAAAGTTCCACAAGATAATAATCCTTCCTACATGCTGTGCTTTGTACTCTGACATTTTCTATTCTATTTATTCTATCTTATTTGTTCTATTCTTTTTTTAAAATGCTAGTCTAGACTCACTAGATTGTTTCTGTGACCTACTAGTAGGTCACAAACTGCAGTTGGAAAAACACTTCCTTAGGGCACCATAGCTTTGCACTCACAGTTCCACAACTAATCTGTTTCCTTCCATGTCATAAATCAACATACATATAATGTATTGCCTACTATCACCATGGAATTGTTTTCCTATCCGGCCTTGTTTTCCTTCAACTAAGAGTGTTATAGTATAGGATCTGTTGTTTTGGAAACTTTGGAAACATTTCTAAATTCTTTGGTACTTCATTCTAAAAAGGGCAAGTGATAAAACCTACAAAAGAGCATCCTGGAGTAGGA
Source organism: Mandrillus leucophaeus (assembly GCF_000951045.1). NCBI lineage: Eukaryota > Metazoa > Chordata > Mammalia > Primates > Cercopithecidae > Mandrillus > Mandrillus leucophaeus. The sequence goes on from NW_012108641.1 coordinate 667,029, forward strand.
TGGTTCACGGTGCAAGAAACAGACATCCCATCACCAGCTATCCTAAATAATACAGAAATACAGTATCCCACAATGAGAGAGTTCATAGACAGGCTTGGTTGCTTCAGTGGCTCAGTGATGTCACCTAGGACCCTGGTTCCTTCCATCTCTTGGCTCTGCCAACCTCTCTGTTGGTTCATTCGTAGGCTGGTAACAAGATAATTGCAGATGCTCTGGGTATCACATCCAGGCACAACCACATCTAAAGGGGGAAAAAAAGAGTGACTCTCTTCTACCAGTGGTTCTTTTATGGAGAAGCTCCCAGCAGATGCCTTGTTATATCCCATTGGCTATAATCAAGTCACATTCCTGTTCCTAAATCAATAGCTGGCAAGGAAGATATTACCCCTAAACAAGCCAGTTTATGGAGAAGAAAGAGATACCTGCACAATTAAGTCACAAATCCTTGAAGTTATTGACTCTCCCATTTTTTTTCATATTCTACATCTAATTTGTCATCAAATTCTAATGATTTTCCTTCTAAATATATCCAGAATCAGACCACTACCCACTGTGTCCATTGCTACCACCCTGGTCTAGTCACCATAATCTTCCACTTGGATATTATTGCTATAGTCTCCGAATTGGCTTCCTTCCATTCTCCACACTGCTCCTCAGAGTAGTCTCTTCTCAATACAGAGTAACCTTGCTACTCAAACGACATTATCAGGAGCGTGTCTCTCCCCACCTCTCCACAGTGCTTGTCTCCACATTGCCCATATTCAGACATACTGTCACTAAATGGGACAGCAATGAACATCAGGACTCCAACTAACATCTTATTATCTTAGCAACCTGCTGGAAAGAGATCCTATCCCCAAAGTCTAGCCACATTTCAAACCACATGTTGCAAAACACGGCCCCCACAAATTATTGACCTGAGTGTCAGTTTCCTTTTCTGGAAGTTGTGGGTAATAATAATACATATTTCACAGATCACTGTAAGGAAAACGTGCTTCATGTATCTAAAGGCAACTTGCATAGGATTTGGCCAAAAGTACCACTTAATATTTATTCATTGTTAATTTTCAGATATGGGTGACTTGATTGTAGTTACTGCTTTAGAGAGCTATTAGAAATCAGCATCATTTATCAATGCTTAAGACTAGCACTTTTTGTATATTATCTTGCCTTTTGATTGTTTTTTGAGAATAATTTCTTCAGTTATATTGCCAAATTTTCCCTGTGAAATAAGGTAGATAAGAGATGGTTTTAAAATTTGAAAAACCTAGATTCAAAGCCTGGTTCTGCCACTAAAACATGTGGGATCTTATGCAACTGAATTACCTTCTATGAGATTCAACTTACTTATTTGTAAAATGAGAATAGTGATACTTACCTTACTGGGGTTACTGGAAGGATTAAATGAGATGATATTTATTATTTGCCTGGCACCATGTCAGGTTTAATAGACAGAGGCTATGGTTATTACCAGCCTAGCATGGTGTCCCCCACACAGTGACTACTCAGTAATGTATACTTGGGATTAGATTAGACACACATTCCAGACCGTCAGGTTTGGCGGTTCACACCTGAACTCTTGGGGCAGTTCTGCTTCCATAGGTATTTCTACAAACTCATTCTTCTTAAGAATTTCCTTGGACACAGAGTTCTGCACAGTCAGGACTACAAGGCATTTCTTTGGTTTAATAACTACCCCCAAAAAAGATTTATTTTATCATAATTTTTCTTAAGCAAAATTTTATTTCACATCAATAACTATTATTGTGTGTCATTTCCATCATATACTAATCTTTTTTCTCAATCAAGACTATTTCAAAGGAGCTATGGGGTAAAGAGGAGTCAGGAGAAAGTACGCCTGTGCCCTGACTTCTAAACTTTTGGTTTAGGAGAAATCATGAAAGAATGAATTTGAAAGGGAGAAAAAAGTGATAAGATGACATTTAAGGGCAAGTGTCACTTGAGTGTGGATCAAGTGTGGAAGGGAATAACCAGGTAAAGAAGCAGCACTGATATTTTGGCAACAGTTGGTGATATTACCCTCTTCATTCACTAGGTTTCTCTTTTTGTCCATGATATGGTTTGACTCTGTGTCACCACCCAAACCTCATGTTTGTCATTCCTATTGTTGGGGGAGGGACCTGGTGGGAGGCAATTGGATCATAGGGGTAGATTTCTCTCTTGTTGTTCTCATGATAGTGGATAGTGAGTGAGTTCTTACGAGATCTGATGATTTAAAAGTGTGTGGCACTTCCCCCTTTACTCTCTTCCTCCTGCTCCACGTAAGACGTGCTTGTTTCCCCTCACCTTCCACCATGACTGTAAGTTTCCTGAGGCCTCCCAGCCATGCTTCCTGTGTAGCCTACAGAACGGCGAGTCAATTAAACCTCTTTTCTCCATAAATTACCCAGTCTCCAGTAGTTCTTTATGGCAGCGTGAGAACAGACTAATACAGTCCATTTCTGGTTTATTCCAAAAAATGTTTGTTGAGCTCATTTAATATACTGGGCTGTCTGGTTGATGTAGGGCAATGTGGAGGCTGCAAGGCACAGCCTAGGCCTTGAAGAAACAGAGCTGTGTGAGAGAGGGTTGCAGAGTGGATGTGGGTGGAAGGAATTCTAGTGGAAGAAAGCTTGAAGAAGGAGTGCTGGGACCTGCGGCAAAAAGGAGAGTATAAGAAAGCAACAGAAAGAAGAGTAAAAGAGAGAAGGCTGGAGAGTAAGGTGGGACCATATCATGGGTCCAGGAGTTAGAATTTTCATGTCACAAATCCTATCACAAGGGGCATCAGAAAGCAACTATTACCTCACCATGCCACCCTGGCCATCTCCATGGTGATGCTGGGCAAAGAGGCCAAGCAGAGGCTGCAGTAGCTTTTCAAGAGCAGCCAATTTTCCATCTGCTGGGGCTTTATTCGTCTCATGACTTACCTGGAACTAAAGAAGGGTGTAGAGCCTGGGATGTCTGAGCCAATCGTTTTGAGCCTGCTTTGGAGATAAAGGACTATTTGATCATCTGGATTTGGAAGCCATCAGTGAGCAGGAACAACATGGAGGTGTGCAGTCTGATGGGGATAAGAAATGGGGCATCATTCAAATGTTCCCTAGTTGGCCAGGCACGGTGGCTCACACCTATAATCCCAGCACTTTGGGAGGTCGAGGCAGGTGGATCACTTGAGCCCAGGATTAGAGAACAGCCTGGGCAGCAAGGCAAAACCCAAACTCTACAAAATATACAAAAATTAGTTGAGCCTATAGTTCTAGTTACTACAGAGGCTGAGATGGAAAGATTGCTTGAGACTGGGAGGTTGAGGCTGCAGTGAGCTATGATGGCACCACTGCACTCAGGCACCTAGCCTGAGTGACAGAGCAAGACCCTATCTCAAATAAATAAATATGTTTCCTGGTTGGATGGCACAGGGCTCTTCATAGAGGCTTCTGTGGCAGAGTGGAAACTCTACTGACTTATGTATCAAAATGAATGTTTTTAACAATGAGAAAAGAAACATAACTACCTAGACTTTCCACCTTTGACTGATAAGGAATTGTCCCTATTTGGCTAAAGAAGGAATAAGGTTTGGAGAGGTTAAGCGACTTTCTTAAGGTCACACAGTTTCCACAGGCCCTTTTTGGCATGAAGGAGATCCCAGAACCACCCCTTTAATACATCTGTGTTCTAAAAGGGGAGTCAATGTGAGTTACGAAAGATTTTCGTAACCTAGTTGATCAATAAACTTCATAAATAATGACAACTACAAATATTTTAGTATTTCTTTTAATCTATTTTCACTCAGCTCAGGAAGTAATAATTTAAACAGAGGATCTGCTTAGATTTTATTTATTCACGAAGCAAACACTACATAGAAAGCACAAGGCTAGGGCTCTTCAGTGAAGAATAAACAGTGCAAGCTTTCCATTCTGCCTGTCATTTTCATCCTAAAATGAGTTCTGTGCTCCATCAAGGTGATAAAGCCAATCCATTTTGACACTGAGTTATCCATTATCCAATGCAAGCAAGTTTTAATATAAGAAAAACAATACATATCAGATGGTTCAGTGGCAAAAAGATAAATGTAGGAATCTGACTGTAAAGGATCCAAACTCCATCACTTCCTAGGCACTTGGCTTTCAGCCAATTATTTAACCTCTCTACTTCCTTTTTTTTTTTTTTTTTTTTTTTTGAGATGGAGTCT
>NW_012108641.1:671339-674415 GCF_000951045.1 Mandrillus leucophaeus
ATCTCCTGACCTCGTGATCCACCCGTTTCGGCCTCCCAAAGTGCTGGGATTACAGGCTTGAGCCACCGCGCCTGGCCTCTACTTCCTTTTTTTATAAACAGGTCATGATAATGGAAGGCTTCATAGCACTTTTTTTTTTTTTTTTTTTGAGATGGAGTCTTGCCCTGTCACCCAGGCTGGAGTGCAGTGGTGCGATCTTGGCCCACCGCAACCTCTGCCTCCTGGATTCAAGTGATTCCTCTGCCTCAGCCTCTTGAGTAGCTGGGACAACAAGTGTGTGCCACCACACCCAGCTAATTTTTATAGCTTTAGTAGAGACTAGATTTCCTCATGTTGGCCAGGCTGGTTTCGAACTCCTGACTTCAAGTGATCCACCCTCCTCGGCCTCCCAAAGTGTTGGGATTATAGGCATGAGCCACCATACCCAACTGCATTTTGACAATATTGTATAAAACAACATACATAAAGCACTCAGAAATGTTCAGTCACCTAGCAAGCACTTAATGTGTGTTCCCTTCTCCTCTCACTGTGAAACATAAGCTTCAAGTAATCTCTCATTATTGTGATAGCACTTCTCTATAATCTTCCCCTTTGTTATCAATTACTAAAATGACCATATTAACTCTCTGAAGTTTTAGGTTATACTTTTTATGTCTTTTCACAGAATAATGGTGAACTTAATCTAAGCTACTTACCTTTTATTTTACTGGTGGCTGCATGGCACATAGGGTGTAACTTAAAACACTATAGAGTCTAATATTAAATGCTTATTTCATGTAGCATTCTTTTAAATGAATCAAATCCCCCAATTTGTTAGATTATTTTAAAACCAGCTAAGCAAACACATAGTCTTGGCACTCTATAGATTCTTGCTTAGATCAGCTATCCTTGAGCATATTAGAATTCAGATTTTTTAAGTTTCTAACTGGTTTCCTTCAAAGGAATATTAAGTTCCTTCACATAAGGCACATACTACATAAATAAGTTATGCCCATTTGCAGAATGCTGCTCATACAAGAACCACAAGAAACCTACCAGAAAAGATAACAAAATTTCTCTAAGCCTTGGAACAAGCAATATTTGTGGCATAGAAAAGGTGGGCAAAGAAGGAAACAGAACTTAGTGAATCCATTCAAATCTCAGTCAAAGGAATTAGAAAACTGTAACCTTGATGGTACAAGCAAGATTTGCCTTTATTTCTCAAATAACAGTAAAGGAAACCATGAACAGAGGGCTCAAGAATTTTGATTCTTGAACATGGACTTAATTACTTAATTACTATACTGCATCACTTCCTTTAAAGAAAGAAAAGTACAATTTTTGCTTTATTCCCCTAAAGTTTCAGTATTTTATGCTCAAAAGTCTTGTCACATCAATTTTCTTTTAAGAACCATCTTGTGAACTTCTATGAGCCTGAAAAGTTGTCTCAAAGTCCTTTAATTATGAAAAATCCATGTTTGAGGATGCAACTCTGTGACTCTCTTCAACAAGGTTCTTTGAGTTAGCTATCTTGTTTTATTTAACTAAACATCTATAATTTAATACTCTGCTTCAGCTTCTCCTAAATGTCCCATAAACTGTGATAATCATTAGGGCAGAAGCAGGAAGAAAACTCAATGTCTTAAGATTATTTTCTTTGTAACATGTGATGAATCAGACTTCCAAAGTTCAAAGCATAAAAACTCCTAATGAATGCTCATTCTGTGGAAGATGTGCATATCACTCTCTTTCAAAAACAAAACTTTTTTAGGTGTTCTGTTTGTGGCAGATTTTCCAAGTTTAGACTTGTATTCTCATTCTTTATCACCATTTGAATACAACCCAATTATTAGGTCATAAATACAGTGAGAATCTTAATCTATCAATGACATGAAACAAGTCATTTAATTTGGGTCTGGGATGGTTCATTTCAGGTGTCAATTTGACTGGATTCAGGGACATGCAGATAACTGCTGGTGAAGCATTGTTTCTAGGTATGTCTGTGAGGGTGTTCCAGAAGAGACTGGCATTTGAATAACTGGACTAGGAAGATTCCCCCCTCACCCAGTGAAGGCCCATACCATCCAGTTGGCTCAGGGCCTGACAGAACAAAAAGGCAGAAGAAAGGCAAATTTGCTCACTCTCTTCTGGAACTGGGATACCCATCTTCTCCTGCCCTTGGACATCAGAACTTCCAGGCCTCTGGACTCCAGGAGTTGTACCAGATACTCCCCAGTTTTCAAGCCATCAGCTTAGGACTGAGAGTTACACCGTTGGCTCCTCTGGTCCTCGGGCCCTTGGACTTGGACTGAGCCATGCTACCATCTTCCCTTGTTCATCTTGCAGACAGGATATTGTGGGACTTCTCAGCCTCCATAATCAAGTGAGCCAATCCCCGTAGTAAATCCCTTCTGAAATATCTATATCTCTGTCTATCTGTTTATCTATATTCTATTAGTTCTATTTCTTTAGAGAACTATGACTAATACAGAGTCTGAGTGCTTTCACTTTTAAAATGAAGTTTGGTATAATGCCACCTTCAAACCTATTCTCTACCCTTTCCCCTCTACTCAATGTTTTTGGGTCCTATGAACTGCATCAACAGGTTTTCTTGCCCTCTGACTTCCAGTTGGGTTCAGCCAATGGGAGGCATCAGCAACAGAAGACCAGAAGAAGGTACATTTATTTGACCAGATACCTCCTTGTTAGCAGTAAATGCACAGCAACATTTCTCTACCAAAGGTCAATGCCTCTCATACAACCACAGCTCTTCGAGTTCCAGTGACCACTTCCTCCCCTTCCTCTCAAACAGCAGCAGCGGCTTCCTGCCTATCTTAACCCTATCTTCACCCTGACTGATACAGAAGATATGAGTTTAAGTAAACTCTAAAGTTTACCTTTTTGATATGTCCTAGAAAGGTATTCTCTGCTGGGAGAGCACATTATTATAATGCTTAGCCAATAAATGATACTCTGAGAGAAGCCAGCATGTGTAAATGACAGGAAACCGGACTGGGAGGCAGGAGATCAGCAGTGCTACTAAGTAGTTAGATAACTTTCTCCCAATATGGTTTGGCTGTGTCCCCACCCAAATCTC
>NW_012108641.1:674465-692261 GCF_000951045.1 Mandrillus leucophaeus
TTGGAACAAGCAATATTTGTGGCATAGAAAAGGTGGGCAAAGAAGGAAACAGAACTTAGTGAATCCATTCAAATCTCAGTCAAAGGAATTAGAAAACTGTAACCTTGATGGTACAAGCAAGATTTGCCTTTATTTCTCAAATAACAGTAAAGGAAACCATGAACAGAGGGCTCAAGAATTTTGATTCTTGAACATGGACTTAATTACTTAATTACTATACTGCATCACTTCCTTTAAAGAAAGAAAAGTACAATTTTTGCTTTATTCCCCTAAAGTTTCAGTATTTTATGCTCAAAAGTCTTGTCACATCAATTTTCTTTTAAGAACCATCTTGTGAACTTCTATGAGCCTGAAAAGTTGTCTCAAAGTCCTTTAATTATGAAAAATCCATGTTTGAGGATGCAACTCTGTGACTCTCTTCAACAAGGTTCTTTGAGTTAGCTATCTTGTTTTATTTAACTAAACATCTATAATTTAATACTCTGCTTCAGCTTCTCCTAAATGTCCCATAAACTGTGATAATCATTAGGGCAGAAGCAGGAAGAAAACTCAATGTCTTAAGATTATTTTCTTTGTAACATGTGATGAATCAGACTTCCAAAGTTCAAAGCATAAAAACTCCTAATGAATGCTCATTCTGTGGAAGATGTGCATATCACTCTCTTTCAAAAACAAAACTTTTTTAGGTGTTCTGTTTGTGGCAGATTTTCCAAGTTTAGACTTGTATTCTCATTCTTTATCACCATTTGAATACAACCCAATTATTAGGTCATAAATACAGTGAGAATCTTAATCTATCAATGACATGAAACAAGTCATTTAATTTGGGTCTGGGATGGTTCATTTCAGGTGTCAATTTGACTGGATTCAGGGACATGCAGATAACTGCTGGTGAAGCATTGTTTCTAGGTATGTCTGTGAGGGTGTTCCAGAAGAGACTGGCATTTGAATAACTGGACTAGGAAGATTCCCCCCTCACCCAGTGAAGGCCCATACCATCCAGTTGGCTCAGGGCCTGACAGAACAAAAAGGCAGAAGAAAGGCAAATTTGCTCACTCTCTTCTGGAACTGGGATACCCATCTTCTCCTGCCCTTGGACATCAGAACTTCCAGGCCTCTGGACTCCAGGAGTTGTACCAGATACTCCCCAGTTTTCAAGCCATCAGCTTAGGACTGAGAGTTACACCGTTGGCTCCTCTGGTCCTCGGGCCCTTGGACTTGGACTGAGCCATGCTACCATCTTCCCTTGTTCATCTTGCAGACAGGATATTGTGGGACTTCTCAGCCTCCATAATCAAGTGAGCCAATCCCCGTAGTAAATCCCTTCTGAAATATCTATATCTCTGTCTATCTGTTTATCTATATTCTATTAGTTCTATTTCTTTAGAGAACTATGACTAATACAGAGTCTGAGTGCTTTCACTTTTAAAATGAAGTTTGGTATAATGCCACCTTCAAACCTATTCTCTACCCTTTCCCCTCTACTCAATGTTTTTGGGTCCTATGAACTGCATCAACAGGTTTTCTTGCCCTCTGACTTCCAGTTGGGTTCAGCCAATGGGAGGCATCAGCAACAGAAGACCAGAAGAAGGTACATTTATTTGACCAGATACCTCCTTGTTAGCAGTAAATGCACAGCAACATTTCTCTACCAAAGGTCAATGCCTCTCATACAACCACAGCTCTTCGAGTTCCAGTGACCACTTCCTCCCCTTCCTCTCAAACAGCAGCAGTGGCTTCCTGCCTATCTTAACCCTATCTTCACCCTGACTGATACAGAAGATATGAGTTTAAGTAAACTCTAAAGTTTACCTTTTTGATATGTCCTAGAAAGGTATTCTCTGCTGGGAGAGCACATTATTATAATGCTTAGCCAATAAATGATACTCTGAGAGAAGCCAGCATGTGTAAATGACAGGAAACCGGACTGGGAGGCAGGAGATCAGCAGTGCTACTAAGTAGTTAGATAACTTTCTCCCAATATGGTTTGGCTGTGTCCCCACCCAAATCTCATCTTGAATTGTAGTTCCCATAATCCCCAAGTGTCATGGGAAGGACCTGGTAGGTAATTAAATCATGGGTGTATTAGTCCATTTTCACACTGCTGATAAAGACATACCTGAGACTGGGCAATTTACAAAAAAAGAGGTTAGCTGGACTTACAGTTCCACATGGCTAGAGAAGCCTCACAATCATGGTGGAAGGCAAAGAGGAGCAAGTCGCATCTTACATGGATGGGCAGCAGGCAAAGACAGAATGAGGAAGATGCAAAAGCAGACCATCAGCTTTAGTGTGACTTATTCACCACCACAAGAACAGTGTGGGTGAAACTTCTGCCATGATTAAATTATCTCCAACTGGGTCGCTCCCACAACACATGGAAATTATGGGAATACAATTCAAGATGAGATTTGTGTGCGGACATGGAACCAAACCATATCATTCTACCCCTTACTCCTCTCAGATCTCACGTCCTTACATTTCAAAACCAATCATGCTCTCCCAATAGTCCCCAAAAGTCTTAACTTATTTCAGCATTAACTCAAAAGACCACAGTCCAACATCTTATCTTAGACAAGGCAAGTCTATTCTGCCTATGAGTCTGTAAAATCAAAAGCAAAGTAGTTATTTCCTAGATACAATGGAGATACAGACATTGGGTAAATACAACAATTCCAAATAGGAGAAATTGGCCAAAACAGAGGGGTTACAGTGCCCATGCAAGTCCAAAATTCAATAGAACAATCTAATTTTGAAGCTCCAAAATGATCTCCTTTGACCTCCAGGTCTCACATCCAGGTCACATTGATGCAAGAGGTGGGTTCCCATGGTCTTGGGCAGCTCCATCCTTGTGGCTTTACAGGGTAGAGCCTCCCCACCCAAGCTGCTTTCATGGGCTGGAATTGAGTGTCTGCAGCTTTCTCAGGGACATGGTGCAGCTGTAGGTGGATCTACCATTCTGGGGTCTGGAGGATGGTGGTCCTCTTCTCACAGCTCCACTAGGTGGTGCCCCTGTAGGGACTCTGTGTGGGGGCTCCACCCCACATTTCCCTTCTACACTGTCCTAGCAGAGGTTCTCCATGAGAGCCCCATTCCTGCAGTAAACTTATGCCTGGACATACAGGCATTTCCATACATCCTCTGAAATCTAGGTGAAGGTTCCCAAACCTCAATTCTTGACTTTTGTGCACCCATAGGCTCAACACCACATGGAAGCTGACAATGCTTGTGGCTTGCACCCTCTGAAGCCATGGCCCAAGCTCTACATTGGCCCCTTTCAGCCATGACTAGAGCGGTTAGGACACAGAGAACCAAGTCTCTAGACTACATACAGCCCAGGGATCCTGGGCCCTTCCCAGAAAACCATTTTTTCCTCCTTGTGATGGGAGAGACTGCCACAAAAGTCTCTGACATGCCCTGGAGACATTTTCCCTATTGTCTCAGTGATTAACATTTGGCTCCTCGTTACTTATGCGAATATCTGCAGGCAGCTTGAATTTTTCCTCAGAAAATGGGATTTTCTTTTCTGTCATATCGTCAGGCTGCAAATTTTCCAAACTTTTATACTCTGCTTCCCTTTTAACACAGAATGCCTTTAACGGTACCCAAGTCACCTCTTGAATGCTTTGCTGCTTAGAAATGTCTTCTACCAGATACCCTAAATCATCTCTCTCAAGTTCAAAGTTTCACAAATCTCTAGGGCAGGGGCAAAATGCTGCCAGTCTTTTTGCTAAAATGTAAGTAACAAGAGTCGCCTTTGCTCCAGTTCCCAACAAGTTGCTCATCTCCATTTGAGACCACCTCAGCCTGGATTTCATTGTCCATATCATCAGTATTTTTTGTCAAAGCCATTAAATAAGTCTCTGGGAAGTTCCAAACTTTCCCACATTTTCCTGTCTTCTTCTGAGCCCTCCAAACTGTTCTGACCTCTGCCTATTACCCAATTCCAAAATTGCTTCCACATTTTTGGGTATCTTTTCAGCAATGCCCCACTCTACTGGTACCAATTTACTGTATTAGTCCATTTTCATGCTGTTGATAAATACATACCTGAGACTGGGCAATTTACAAAAGAAAGGATTAATTGGACTTACAGTTCTACATGGCTAGGAAAGCCTCACAATCATGGCAAAGGGCAGGGAGGAGCGGGTTTCATTTTATGCAGATGGCAGCAGGCAAAGACAGAGTGAGGAAGTTGCAAAAGAGGAAACCCCTGAAGAAACCATCATATCTCATGAGACTTATTCACTACCTGAGAATAGTATGGGGGAAACTTCCCCATGATTAAGTTATCTCCCACCGGGTCCCTACCACAACACATGGTAATTATGGAAGTACAATTCAAGGTGAGATTTGGGTGGGGACACAGAGCCAAACTATATCAATGGAAGTGGCCTCTCCCATGCTATTCTTGTGATAGTAAGTTCTCATGACATATGATGGTTTTATAAGAGGATTCCCCCTTCACTGTGCACTCATTCTTCTCTATCTTGCTGCCATGTGAGAAAGGGTGTGTTTGCTTCCCCTTCTTCCATAATTGTGAGTTTCCTGAGGCCTCCCCAACCATGCTGAACTATGAGTTAATTAAACCTCTTTCCTTTGTAAATTACCCAGTCTCAGGCAGTTCTTCATAGCAGTGTGAGAATGGACTAATACACTTCCTTTCCTTCTTTTAAAACTGTGGTAAAATACACGTAACATAAAATTTACCATTTTAACCATTTTCAAGTATATAGTTCAGTGGTATTAAGTATTTCATACCATCACCACCACCTATATAACTTTTTTCATTTTACGAAACTAAAACTCTGTACCCATTAAACAATAACTCCTTATTCTCCCTCCCCTCAGCTTGTGGGAACCACTGTTCTACTTTCTGTGTTTATAAATTTTCCTACTGTAGGTACCTCATATAAGTGGAATGACATATTTTTGCTTTTATGCAACTGGCTTATTTCACTTAGCATAATGTCCTCTAGGTTCATCCTTGAGGGCGTGTCAGAATTTCCTTCTTTTTAAGGCAAAATAATATTCCATTGTATGTGTATATCACATTTTGCTTACCCAATCATCTGTTAATGGATACTGGGCTGGTTCCACTTTTTGTCTATTTTGAATAATGCTGCTATAAATATGGGGGTACAAATAGATTTTCAAGACCCTAGTTTTAATTCTTTTAGATATATACCCAGAAGTGGAATTTCTAGATCATATGGTAATTCTATTTTTAATTTTTTGAGGAACCACCATATTGTATTCCACAGCAGCTGCACCATTTTACTTTCCCACCAGCGGGATTCCAATGTCTCTACATCCTCACCAAAGCTCGTTATTTTCTGTTTTTTAAATGGTAGACATCTTATAGGTAAACAACTTTCAACAAAGTTGTTTCATTTAACACCTATTCCTCCATTCACGGAACGAGGCTCTGGGAATACAAGAAACAGACCCTGCTTTAGTGGAACAGATAAAAACAACAAAAGAGAAATAAAATACTTACAAATCATGATAAATGCTATGAAGGAAATAAGGAGATGAGGCTGATGATAATGGGAACTACTTTGAAAACCCTTTATGAAGCCACATTTATATAGTTATGAAAGAGCTAGCTAAATGGAAGGAAAAGATTGTAGAAATGGGCAGTCCCACAGGGGCAAAGAACATGCAAGGCCTTGGGGCTAGAAAGAGCTGGGGTGTTCCAACTGCAGAGAGAACTACAGTGGGTCTGGAAAGAGTGTAGCAGGAGGGTATAAGGATGGAGAGAAAGGCAGGGGCCTTGGTGTTCAAAGCCTTATGAGCCATTTATCAGATCTGGGTTTTATTCAATGTTCTGTAGGAAGTCAGTGAAGAGTTTTATTTGGGAGAATGGCGTGTTCTGAACTCTGGACTAACCAGATCTTTTAAGCCTCAGTTTAATAAGTATCTTCTCAAGAGCTCCTTTGCAGCTTCAAGTCTGCAGATCAGAAGCTCAACAAGGCTTCAGGGGTTCCTAGAAGCCTTGTTGCACAGTGGTTAAGAACTCATGCTCTGAGGTCAGGCATACTTTGATTCAAATTCCAGCTCTACTGCCTACTAGCTCTGTGACTTTGAGCAAGTCACCCAAGCCCTCAGATTTTCAGTTTCTTCCTCAGGAAAAGGAGAGAATAATGGTGCTTTCCTTACCAAACTGGTTAAGCATAAAATGAGAAAATGTGTACGAATTCCTTAACGTGGTACCTAGTGCACACTAAAGTCTAAAAAACCTCAGCCACTATGATTACCAGAGCAGCAAGGGATGCTGAAGGCATTGACATTGCAGCATAGACAACATAGTTTAAAGGAAAATGTATGGATTTTGGAGTTAAAAAAAACTCATATTCATTCATTCATTCAGCAAGCTTTTACTAAGGGCCTATTTTGTCCCTACTTCTGAAAACATGAGAACACTGTCCTGGCTTTCAAGAAGCAACAACACAAACACATCTAATTATAACACAGTGTGCTAAGTGCATTGGTAGATGTATGGATAGGGTATCATAAATGCAAAGAGAATAGGCACCCAACCAAGACTGGGGATGAGGAGTTAGGGAAGGTCCATAAAGCAAGTGACAACTGAGTCAAGTTTTATAGGATAAGTTGTGTGTGGAGTGAAGGGCATCTACACAGAGAGGACCACGTGAGCTTCAGCATGGAGGCAAGCAGCAGCAGACTGCAAGGGGAACAAGAGGCAGGTAGAGGAGGAGGCTAGTATGTTAAGTGCTGTGAGCCAGCTAAGTGACTGAGGAAGGCTAGACAGGTCCCAGATCAGAGAGGCCTTTTATAATAGGCTAAGGAACTTGGAGTTTACCCTGTAAGCAATGACTAACTATTAGAACATTTCTAGTAGCAGAACATCGTGTTCAAATTTGAGTTTTACATAGTTCGTTCTGTTACATACATGGGAAATCAGTGTAACTGGGGAAAGAGTGAAAGAAAGGAGAACAGGTAGGAGGCAACTGCAGTAAACAAGGCAAGAAAGACAGTGTGAATCTGAATTAGGACATTGGACATAAGGATGGAGGAGATGAGGCAGATTTTTAAGTATTTTTAGAAGAGTAAATTGGCAGGACATGATGAGTTATCAGATGTAGAAGTGCTAAGAAACAGGAGTCAGGGATGACTAGAAGCTATTGACTTGGGTGCCTGGCTGGATGGCACACACACGAACTAGAAGGAGAGCTTGAAGTAGATGCTGTGCTGCCCTGCTTCAAGACAGAAGCCATCATTTCCCCAGCCTCCAGGAAGGATGGTTGCTGATGGCTTACAGCTGAGCCCTCTGTAGTCTGGGGAGCTGCTTTGCTCAAGGTTATACTGCCTTGACAGGCGCAGCCCACATTCGATGGCTGGTCGACATAGGGTCACAAAAGCCAGGCTGCTTTCCTTAATTCAGGAAAACTCTGATGGGTCATTCCAGCCCCAGAGCTCCAAGGGAGGAGCTGATAAATGGTGTCCCATTGATAAATGTCTTGCACACAGATACGTGCTTCAGAGTCTGTTTCTCAGAGGACCAGACCTTAGATGGGAAGACATTCAAGTTTTGGGTGAATTGAGCTGGATATATCCATAAGACTTCCAGGTTGAGGTATCCAGCTGGCTTTTACCTAAACCTAAAGCTCCAGGGAGAACTATGATCTGGAAATAGAAGATTTGGGAGTTATCAGCACACCAGTAGTATTTGTCTATAATCCTTTACCTGTAGTTTCCAAATTCAAAAGAAAATCTAAAAAACAACAGTTTTTTAAAAACTTTTTTGGTGGCAAAGCCTGATCAGATTTGAGCCCCTTTGACCCCAAAACATGACCTGAACATATGAGAGGACTATTTGCAGCCGCTTTGAAAAATCCTACTTAGTGTGAATATTTCTGCGTTTTGCTACAGAAATATCCATTTGTTTAACTATGGGTGCTGTCCCAAACTCTACTGGGACCAGTATGTAATTTTTACTATATGTTATATTACCTTTCCAAAATCTAAAAATCCTAAACTCTGAAGCCATCTGGCTCCAACAGTTTCTGATAAAATATAGATCTGTAATTGGGAGCATGATAAAGAATAAGATTACCTAGGGAGAAAGTGTAGACAAAATGCAAGCAATAGAGAGATAACAGCAGCATTTTGGACTAGACACAGGAAGGGTGACCAATCAAAGAGAGAGAAGGAATGTTTATAAGGTATGGCCAATCAGGAGAGTGCAGAGTCCTGGAGGCCCAGAGAACAGAGAGCTTTAAGGAGGAGGATGATCCATGGACTCAAGTACAGCAGGGGTCTAAGAGCTTGGAAGTAGAACTTATCCTCCAGAGTTGGCAATTGGTGGTTGATGGATGATCTTGGTGAGAGCAGTTCCGAGGAAAGGTAGGAACAGAATGTGATCCACTCCAATGCAGTGGACTGTGAAATGAATGGGAAATGAGGAGAGAGATTATATAGTTAGATGGAGAAGGGCATGTTGTTTTAGCCTGAAGAAAGCCTTGAGTGTGTTTATAGGGAGGCAGGGAGAAGCAAAGAATGAAAGACTGAAGATAAAGCAGAAAGTGAGGCAAGCTAATGAGATAAGATCCAGGGGGAGGCAGAGACAACTCAGGAGTGCATGAGGTTGGGATCCAAGTACAGATGGGGATGTTGGGGGCTAGTCTCGAATTGGAGGAACTCCTTATCTTCTAAGATTGGGAGAAAAGGGATCAGAAAGGGATTAGATAGAGAAAATGGTTAGGTAGTGTAAACCACGTATCTGAGACAGGTCTCAATCAGTTGAGAGGTTTATTTTGCCAAGGTAAAGAACCATAGCCCATGACACAGCCTCAGGAGGTCCTGAGAACATGGGCCCAAGGTGGTAGGGCTACCACTTGGTTATATAATTTTGGTGAGACAGAAGTTACAGGCAAAGACATAAATCAATATATTTAAGGTATACATTGGTTTGACTTGGAAAGGTGGGACATCTAGAAGTGGGGGCTTCCAGGTCATAGATGGATTCAAAGATTTCCTGATTGGCAATTGGTCCAAAGAATTGAGCTCTGCCTGAAGAGTTGAAGTCAGCTTGAGTTAAGATAAAGGGAGTTGTATCACTGATCATTAGAGAAATGCAAATCAAAACCACAATGAGATACCATCTCACACCAGTCAAAATGGCAATTACTAAAAAGTCAGGAAACAACAGATGCTAGCAAGGCTGCGGAGAAAAAGGAATGCTTTTACACTGTTGGTGGAAATGTAAATCAGTTCAACCATTGTGGAAGACAGTGTGGTAATTCCTCAAAGACCTAGACCAGAAACACCATTTGACCCAGCAATCACATTACTGGTATATACCCAAAGGAATATAAATCATTCTATTATAAAGATACATGCACTCATATATTTATTGCTGTACTATTCACAATAGCAAAGACGTGGAATCAACCCAAATGCCCATCAATGATAGACTGGATAAGGAAAATGTGGTACATATACACCATGGAATACTATGCAGCCATAAAAAGGGTTGATATCATGTCCTTTGCAGGAACATGGATGGAGCTGGAAGCCATTATCCTCAGTTAACTAATGCAGAACAGGAAAGCACCACATGTTCTCACTCATAGAGCTGAACGATAAGAACACATGGACACAGAAATGGGAATAACACACACTGGGGCCTGTGGAGTTGGGAAGAGCATCAGGAAAAGTAGCTAACACATGCTGGGCTTATTAGGTGATGGGTTGATAGGTGCAGCAAACCACCATGGCACACATTTACATACATAACAAATCTGCACATCCTGCACATTTACCCCAGAACTTTAAATAAATATCAGAAAACGTTCCCTTGAACTCTCTGGAAGAGGTCCTCTTTGATCTTATTACCCAGGTATTAAAAGTAGAAAAAGAGAAGCTGAGAGTATCCACCTAGACAACAGCAAAGCTGGATTATCTTTGTGTCATTCTTAAGAACAATAAAAAGAACTACAACTCATAAAAAAAAAAAAGATAAAGGGGGTTGTGGAAGCCAAGGTTCTTGTCATGTTTATGTCGCCTCCAGGTAACGGGCTTCAGAGAGAATAGTTGGTGTAGGTCTCTTATCAGACCTTAAAAAGGGATGGAAATTCTCTATAGAATGCAAATTTCCCCCACAAGAGACAGCTTTGCAGAGCCATTTCAAAATATGTCAAAGAAGTATGTTTAGGGGCAAAATACTTTGATTTTTTTCAGGGTCTGGTATCTGCTGTGACAGACTGCCACAATTACTACTTGAGACTCTCACTATGACAGTTACTATTGTTACTAGTTGAGACTGACATTAGTCTCAATGTCAGACTGAACGAAGGTGGACGAACGCAGAAATTAAAACTTAAAAGAAACTGTTTTAAAGAAAGGGGCCACAGGAAGAAGAAGAGGGCTCCTTGCTTCTAGTGAGCAAAGGCAGCAGCCTTGAGCTTCTACAGCCCTTTGTATTTATTGGGTAGCAAGAGCAGGGAGGAGGAGGTGACAATTGGTCAGCTGCCTGATTGATCACATTATTGCTAACAGGCTTCAGATTTGCCTAATCACAAGAAACACTTGTGCCTGGGTCATGACTGCCCTCAGCATTCCTTCTGGGCAGCAGGCACAGTTTGTCAATTTGCCAACATTCTGCATTTATGAGAACAGTTTGCTGTTTACTCACACAGCCTCCAGTGGTATACTGAGTCAATCACGACCCTCACTCTTTCAGCCTCCAACAATCTGCCATATGATGCTGTACCAGAGTCAGTTTGGAATTTTGTATCTTATTGCTACAAAGAGTTTTGCTCAGCCTTAAGGTCTCTGTTTTAATGTTAATGCTGGTCAGTTCCCTAAACTCCAAAGACAGAAGTGTATAATGAGGCATGTCCAGCCCCTCCCCTTCCTGTCATGGCCTGAACTCATTTTTCAGGTTTCTTTAGGAGCCCCTTGGCCAAGAGGGGAGTCCATTCAGTCATTTGAGGGCTTAAAATTTTATTTTTGGTTTACAGTAGGAGAACATGAAGTTGAGGCTGATGGTCTGCTGACCTCCATTTTCTCACTGAAGCAGATTAGCTCATCGGCTAAGAGTAAATAGGATGCAAGTTGAAAAGAGGTTTGGAGAAAGAGGTGAAAGTTTAGTGTCAAGAGAAGGAACCGACTAAAGAAAATTAGAAAGATGAACAACTGGTGGCCCAAAGTTAGAGAACATGCAATGACATTAACTGACACCGCAGTGTGATTTTTTCTCCCCCTAGCTCTCAGCTTGATGCTCAGAGATGTTAGTTAAACAAAATAAAATATCTAACCATTAAAAGTTGTCACAGAGACAATTTAATGACAAAGAAAAATGCTTAAGATATTTGTGCCAGTTACTATTGGTACCTTCCTCAGAACCCCATGGCATTCATCTCTATGCAGAGCTCTGTTCCTGAAAGGCTGCTTGCTGTGAGGACCTGAAACTCTCTGCCTGAGGCTTTTCTCTGGCCAGCAGTATGCTAGAAATCAATGCCAGGGAACTTCTCCATTCCCAGGGCAATTAATGCTCCCTCTTCCCACTCCCTAGCCTGACCAATTATTAATGGGAAATTGATGATTAAACACCTTAGTTTTCACAGCCTTCCATTGGGACAATTTGAGATGTTTTTTATACTCAAAATTTTCTAGATTTCTCCAGCAGAACTCAGCTCCTGCTGCAATACAGTGCCAACTGGATTAACTACATACAATTTATTGGCTTCCTTTCTGTGGTGATTTTTTTTAATAGGCTTCAAGTTCTACAGCACTCCTTCCATAAAGGGGTAGGGTCTATGTCTCTTTCCTCATGGGCTTGCAACTGCTTTCGTAAAAGAAGATGGCAGAAGTGACACTGTATGATTTTCAATGATAGACCATAAAAGGCCATTGGCTTCCATCTACTTCTCGTGGATACTCACTCTTGGGGAAACTAGTCACAGAGTAAGAAGTCTGACTAAACAGAAGTTGCTATGCTGGGGTCCCCCATGCAAAGATCTGGATCCCTCAGGATCTCCTGCCAGTCATGGAAATGGCCATCTTGAACATCCAGCCCAATAGAATTTTCAGATGCCTGCAGCCCTGGTGGACTTCTATAGCTGAGCCCTTCTTGAGTTCCTGATGCACAAAATCTTATGCAAAATAACACTGTGGTTGTTTTATATCACTCAGGAGTAATTTGTTACATAGCTATAATGATTGTAACATTTCCCTTCCTTATATCTCTTCTCCACTTTCCTACTGGTGTTTCCTGGGATGGTTTTTAATATAAATTATGTGCTCTTGAATTATTTTTTATTTTTTTTGAGACAGGGTCTCACTCCAGTTGCCCAGGCCGTGTGTGGCATGATCTCATCTCACCGCAGCCTCAACCTCCGAAGCTCAGGTGATTCTCTCATCTCAGCCTCCTGAGTAGCTGGGACTACGAGCACACACAATCATGCCCAGTTAACTTTTTTGTATTTTTAATAGAGACGGAGTTTCGCCATGTTGCCCAGGCTGGTCTCAAACTCCTGGCCTCAAGTAGTCTGCCTGCCTCAGCCTCCCAAAGTGCTGGGATTATAGCTGTGATTGTGCCCAGCCTTGAATCCTCATTTCAGAATTTGTTCCTGGAGAATTCAAACCAAGAAAAATGGTTACAAAATAATAGCTATAACCTCAATAATGAAAAAAGACTAGAGAAAAATATAAAAATGTTAATCCAGTTAATCTCTAAATTGGAAAAATAAGTTTGGCTCTTACTTTTAATATTCTTTGTGTATATTTTCCAAAGGTATAAAATATGTATATATTACCTTTATCAGAAAAAAGTGGTTTTATGAAACATGAAAAAATGAGTCATGTATAATGAAAAGATTTTTCTATGAAATTTAAAATGTAACAGTTTCCATAGTTAAGGTAAAATTTGTGTTCTAAAGTTTTTTGTGGTAGAAGTCCTGTTTTTAGCTTACTGGGCCCTTCCTGCCTCCCTTGGACAGTGATTCCAGTATCATGTGACCCACACTCACCAATCACAGCGAATTGAGCCAGGGAGCACCACATCTGAGCCCCCCAAAAAATCAATCCAGAATCTGGCCAAAATTCCATCAGTTTCTCTCTAGAATTTGACAGAAGAAATGCAGTGCCTGTGATTACATGACCATGAAAATTACATATTCAAGGCCCCTGGCTGGCTCACACCACATGCAAGTTGAAGTTGTATGGAGGAGCAGAAACCATGGGAAATAGAGGATGCTGATCTGCCATGGAGAATGGGGCAAATGCAGAGAGAGAAATGACGAAGAATTCTCTCTCACTCCGTGTGTGTGTGTGTGTGTGTGTGCTGCATGTGCATGCTTGCATGCGTGGAGAGAGAAAAAGATTCCCGTCTAGTCCCCATGAGGCTTGGCTATACTTCTCACAATTCATTAACCTGAGGATCTCTCATACCTCTTCATAATCCCCTTTTACTTGACCTTGTTTGGGTGATTTCTGTTCTTTGTAACCAACAGAATCTGATCTGAACGAGTTCATTTCCGAAAGCTAAAAAAGCTGGAATAATTCTAATGCTGATATGAATATTAACACAAATGCTATGAATATTAACACAAATGTTTAACAACAAGGAAGTATTATTCATGTCTCCATTTCACAACGAGGCCACTGCAGCATAAGAATGTTTGGTACTGATGTACCAAACATTGTATGGCTGGCAAGTGCAGGGCAGGATTCTCACACGGGCAGTCTTGCTCTGCGACGGAGCGCTTCACCTGAATGCAGATGGCGCCCCACCCTCATCTTTGTGATTCCTCATGCTCTAGGCTGGAGGTCTCAGGTGTGGCTCTTCTCTGATGACTGGTCACAGGGTGCTGAGGAGAACCAGTGTCAAGACTCCTATCCTGCACAGCAAGTCAGAGGCCACATTGAGATACTAACGTGCATAGGTGAATGATTGGCAAAACCAGCCTGAACGTTTGACTCCTGCTCCCAACATTTACATTCTTCAGCCATGTTTATTAATTTTCTACCCATAATCTGACTAGCAAACACAAGATAACTCAAGAACATTGAGAATAAGAGGGAACTACAAACTGTAAAATACCCTAGGCTGAGAGAAAGGCAGAGGAAAGCTGAGTGGGATGCAGCTTGCCTTAGCAGGCTAAAGTGAGATCACAGCCCCGGTTTAAGGGAGCTAGGTGGAGGCATCAGTGCTTTCACCAACAGTCTTGAATTTGACTCTTCCCACAATCCTGTGAAGTGAATGTTAATAAATTTATTTTACTTTATTTTTTTGAAATGGAGTCTTACTCTGTTGCCCAGGCGGGAGAACAGTGGCACCATCTCAACTCACTGCCACCTCTGCCTCCTGGGTTCAAGCGATTCTCCTGCCTCAGCTTTCCAAGTAGCTGGGACTACAGGTGCCCGGCTAATTTTTTGTTGTTGTTTTTAGTAGAGACGGAGTTTTGCCATGTTGGCCAGGCTGGTCTCGAACTCCTGACCTCAGGTAAACCACCCTCCTTGGCCTCCCAAAGTGCTGGGATTACAGGCATGAGACACTGCACCTAGCCTAGATATTTTTTAGAAATAGGAAATGTGAGGCCAGGCGCGGTGGCTCACACCTGTAATCCCAGCACTTTGGGAGGCCAAGGCGAGCGGATCACGAGGTCAGGAGATCGAGATCATCCTGGCTAACATGGTGAAACCCCGTCTCTACTAAAAATACAAAAAAATTAGCCAGGCATGGTGGCGGGTGCCTGTAGTCCCCACTCGGGAGGCTGAGGCAGGAGAATGGAGTGAATCCGGGTGGCGGAGCTTGCAGTGAGCCAAGATCGCGCCACTGCACTCCAGCCTGGGAGACAGAGCGAGACTCCGTCTCAATTAAAAAAACAAAAACAAAAATAAATGGGAAATGTAGGGCTCAGAGAGGGCAAGTGACTTGCTGCAGGACACATGGCAAACAGTGGCAGAACTTAGATTCTAAATCCCATACAGTTTTCATCTCAGGATATCACCTCTTCAGTATGGTCTAGTCTATATTTGATTTTTCCCTACCACTAAACCCTCAGATTAATGACACTGTGAGCTAGAGTAGCAAATCTAACACTAACAATATTAATACTTAGCCTCAAATTATGCCACCTAGTGACCAATTGCCTCACTCAGTAACATATAAGGCTAGTTGTATCAGTTCCTCACATAGACTCATATTTTCTGTGTCTGCTACCAGTTTTCAAATTTGTAAATTGAGAGCCACAGCTCTCCAAATCAGATGTTAACAGAGCTTCCCTACACATGAGTTGTCTAGCAAACCCATCATTATGTTCTGGTTCTTACACACACACACACCAAACAAGAAAGGGCATAGTAGGCAAGGAGGTTGATGAATTCATATCCAATAACACTTATTCTATAACTAGTTAGAATAACTAGTTATTAATTAATAATAAATAATTAATAACTAGTTAAAATTAATTTTTTTCCAGGGTAACCATAATACTTCATCTGGAAGCTAAATTTTTCTTTGCAGATAACAAATAGAATCTCAAAAATATGTAACATGAAAGGGTGAAGATAGAAATTTCTCTCCAAGATTTATAATGAGGGGATAGGTAATCCACATAAATAACAAGCCCAGCATATTTATAGACTAAATGAGGCCAGTCATTTGTAAAGATATTTCATTTCATACTTCAGCAGCTCTCTGGGCCTTTAAAAATGCAGCACATGGCCACGAGTTAATGCTTGTACAGGACTGCACACCTTTTAATCCAGCCTGAGAGTCAGCCCTGAAAGCAATGCATTTAACAGGAACCATCAGTGGCTCATGAATGTTCAGGAAAAGAAGAGAGCCTGCTGACATGAATGTTCAGGAAAGAAAGTGCAAAAAGAGCCTTTCTGACTTTTTTTTTTTTTTTTTTTTTTTGCAAACCGTGATAATGAAGGGAAAAGATTGGTTTGACGACTGTGGGGGAAGAGAATTCACTAGCCCCTTAGAATATGGTTTCCACTTTCCCATAGCTGCAATCTGCTTTAAGGCTGAAGAGTTTCTGAAGTTCTCTGATATCCACAGCCAGCTCAATTCACATAAGTGCAAATTTTAAGAGCCGCATTTTGGGCCTTGGGTAACATGGCCCTCACCCCAGAAGCCTCAAGACCCTAACAATACTAAGAAGTTTCTTGGGAATGGGTAATTATGTGGAATAAGTATGAAACAGTGGGAGAAGCATGAATTTATTTCCAGAGAGCCTTGCATGGGGATCCTCACTGTACAACTTACCAGCTGTGTGGTGACGGGTAGGACGCTTGAACTTCCCAAGCCTGTGTCCTCTTCTCTAAAGTTCACTCAACAAATACTTATTCAACACCCACCCTGAGCCACCATGAGCTGTTCTAGGTGCTGGGAATAGAGAGACCTGGCCTCATGGAGCATCCATGTCAGAGCTCAAACCCTCACAGCAAAGTGTCCCTGGAGAATTGCGAGGCTCGGAACTTCTGTCAGGGAGTTCCCAGAGCACTGTAGGAGGGCTTAACAGACATTAGCTCCTTCTCTATGAGAAGTCGATGCATTCTTGAGGGTCCACTCAAGAATTCCTGAGCCCACTCAACGGGCAGAGTCAGACCAGTTACCAGGGCACTCACAACCAAATACGGAGCTCGGATATCTCCTGTTTCCTGAGAAGGCTGCAACCAGCTCTGGAATGTCTGCATTATCAAACTTTAGACACCTGGCCTTGTGATGAAATGTGGTGAACTCCACCTGGCTCTACGAGGTGGGCTATTTAGAGTTGCATCTCTTGACCCAGATGGCCAGGTACAGATTACTGAATTTCAAAATTCATTGTCCATCTGTTCTCAGGAATTCAGAGTTAATCCATCCATACACCTACTTTGTAGCAGCCACTGGGTTGGGGAATGTTAGGGACAAGTCAGGCTGGACCCTGTTGAAGCCTACTGTCTAATGGTTTGTTTGTGTGGGAGGTAGGAGGGTAGCTGATACACAGATACTGTAAGAGTGCCTATTCAGGCATACAGACCCTGAGTCAGACTGCCTGGGTTCAAATGCCTCAGTGTCTTTGTCTGTCAACTGGGAGAACCCTGATAGGATTGTTGCAGGCATTAAATGAACAAATATATAATCAAATCACTGAGATGCCATGTAAATGATTACAGCAGTGTCGAATCTTATTAAAGGTGATGTCAGTGTGATCTATGGGCTTAGGGAATGGTCTCAGAGAATGTCGCTTAAGCTGTGACCTGAAGAATAAATAGAAGGAAAGTTGGGTAGCTTCTATGCCAGGTAGGGGAACTGTCAAGTGGTGGCATTAAGGGGAAACAATGGAAACATTGTTGTTGTTTTCTTGTAGAAACACTGTTGTGAGTTGAGTCCCCTCCCTGTGCTGGGCACTATGCTGGACAATGCAGGCACAAGGTGGTGATCTTGCCACCCTTCCCTCCAGGTGAGATAATGACAGATGAGGCAGCAAGTGTGATTGGGTGATCCAGACACCAAGAGAGCAGCATGAACAGATGACTGCAGGGGCACCAGCAAGCAGCAGCTGGTTACTTGGGGGCATGATTTAGCAATGGCTTCACAGAGGAGGTGATGCTAGTAAGTTGAGGTGTGGTCACGAGGCAGGGAGGCAGAGAAGGGCATTTCATTGTAGGCCAACGGATCAGGGTGGGCAAAGGCCCAGAAGTATGGTGCAGGTAGGTGCATTTGAGGAGGAGTGAGGAGTTTTGGGTGACTAGAGTGCATAGTTCCCATCAGCAGCAAAGGGAGGTATGGGAGAGATGTGGCTGGAGCATGAGGCGGGCTTGGTCATCCTG
>NW_012108641.1:692311-722672 GCF_000951045.1 Mandrillus leucophaeus
TCGGATATCTCCTGTTTCCTGAGAAGGCTGCAACCAGCTCTGGAATGTCTGCATTATCAAACTTTAGACACCTGGCCTTGTGATGAAATGTGGTGAACTCCACCTGGCTCTACGAGGTGGGCTATTTAGAGTTGCATCTCTTGACCCAGATGGCCAGGTACAGATTACTGAATTTCAAAATTCATTGTCCATCTGTTCTCAGGAATTCAGAGTTAATCCATCCATACACCTACTTTGTAGCAGCCACTGGGTTGGGGAATGTTAGGGACAAGTCAGGCTGGACCCTGTTGAAGCCTACTGTCTAATGGTTTGTTTGTGTGGGAGGTAGGAGGGTAGCTGATACACAGATACTGTAAGAGTGCCTATTCAGGCATACAGACCCTGAGTCAGACTGCCTGGGTTCAAATGCCTCAGTGTCTTTGTCTGTCAACTGGGAGAACCCTGATAGGATTGTTGCAGGCATTAAATGAACAAATATATAATCAAATCACTGAGATGCCATGTAAATGATTACAGCAGTGTCGAATCTTATTAAAGGTGATGTCAGTGTGATCTATGGGCTTAGGGAATGGTCTCAGAGAATGTCGCTTAAGCTGTGACCTGAAGAATAAATAGAAGGAAAGTTGGGTAGCTTCTATGCCAGGTAGGGGAACTGTCAAGTGGTGGCATTAAGGGGAAACAATGGAAACATTGTTGTTGTTTTCTTGTAGAAACACTGTTGTGAGTTGAGTCCCCTCCCTGTGCTGGGCACTATGCTGGACAATGCAGGCACAAGGTGGTGATCTTGCCACCCTTCCCTCCAGGTGAGATAATGACAGATGAGGCAGCAAGTGTGATTGGGTGATCCAGACACCAAGAGAGCAGCATGAACAGATGACTGCAGGGGCACCAGCAAGCAGCAGCTGGTTACTTGGGGGCATGATTTAGCAATGGCTTCACAGAGGAGGTGATGCTAGTAAGTTGAGGTGTGGTCACGAGGCAGGGAGGCAGAGAAGGGCATTTCATTGTAGGCCAACGGATCAGGGTGGGCAAAGGCCCAGAAGTATGGTGCAGGTAGGTGCATTTGAGGAGGAGTGAGGAGTTTTGGGTGACTAGAGTGCATAGTTCCCATCAGCAGCAAAGGGAGGTATGGGAGAGATGTGGCTGGAGCATGAGGCGGGCTTGGTCATCCTGAAGGGCCTTGGAAACCAAGCCAAAAGTTTAGATTTCATCCTGGAGAGCATTTAGAAAGAGCTGTCTGGCAGCAGCATGGAGGGATGAATTGGAGGCAGGCGGGACCAGAAACAGAGAGGAATTAGGAGACAGCTGCCAAAGTCCAAGCAAGACAACAGGAGGGATCGAACCATGATTAGGACATACAGAGCAAAGAAGAAAGAATGAAAACCAGAGGTATCTCCTGTAGCAGTTAGTAACTGGTGGATCGAGGGAGGACTCTAGGTCCTGATGGGGTGACTGAATGAACAGTGGATTAATACACAACATAGAGCAGGGTCTCAGTGACCACAGGTGGGCTGGACAAGTGCAAGCAGAGAGAATGCATTCCTTCCAAAGGGCACAGCTGTGCTCAGCTCCAGCTGATCACTAATGGTTACTGCAATGGTTATCTATTGCTGGGTAACAAATTACCCCAACACGTATTGACTTAAAACACAAACATATTTTCTCACAGTTTTTGTGGGCCAGGAATCCAGGCATGGTTTAACTGGGTCCTGTAATCCACGGTCTCTCACAAGACAGTAATCAAGGTGTCAGCTGTGTCTGTGGTCTTGGCTTAAGGTTCAACTGAGGGAGGATCTACTTCTGAACTCATTCATGTGGTTGTTGGCAGGCCTTAGGTCCTTGGTGGCCGGTGGCTGGTGGCATTGGTTCCTTTTCATGTGGGTCTCTCCTTAGGAAGGTCAGTGCCCCTCCAGAGCAAGTGAAGAAGAAAGATGGAAGGCAGTCTTTTTGTAACCCAATCTCAGAAGTGACATCCTATCATTGTTGCTGGATTCTATTAATTAGAAGTGAGCCAAGTTCGCCCCACACTTGAGATTTGACAAAGGCATGCAAACCAGGAGGTAAGCATCACTGGAAGCCACCTTAGTGACTACACTACAATATTCACCTTTGAGAATACAACTCAGTGTCGGGCCTGCCTGATTTTTCAAGAAAAATTGGAGATCTGATTTTTATGTGAAATCTTCCAATTTGAAACTACTGGCCCTTAATCCCAACAATTTTTTTTATATGTATTTGGTCAAATAAAACTCTCTCAAGCATAATCCATCAAGACCATTATGAATCCTCTGGTACAGGGACCAGAGAAACAGGAGCAGGATTAGAGGTGAGGGAGCAGAGGTTAGGATGTCTCCCTCGTTCTTTTACTTGAGGAAGTCGGCAGAGCCAAGTCATTGTTAAAATGACGGGAGCTTGAAAAACATGAATGCCAATCATTCGATCCAGATAACTGTATTCGTATAAATTCTACAGTCATGTTGGTAAAGATGACTTGTTTTCATTAAAGAGAAACCTTTGATCTCTGATCTGACAGCTGCACATCTATATAAAATGAGACACTTTGACATCTGTAGCTCTGATCTCAATTGGACAGGTGGTTTCCTGCTCACTAATGGAACAGAAAGACAATTGAGCATTATTAGATAGGAGAGAATGTTCTCACATACAGGAAAACAGCTTTTTCCTTTAAAAAAACGTGATAAAGAACAGAAAATGACTGACAGAATCAGAGCTTCCCAAATGTCAGAAGAGCTGTTTCAGCTACACTCTGGCCTCTGTTAGGGGAGATTAGGTTAGTTTTCAGAAAAGTATTGAACATACCTTAGCATTAGCTGACTCAGGGAGGAATTTGCTGGTAAAATAAGCATGCTCTCGGAGTGTGCCAAAGAACTAAGATGCAGCTTGGGTTTTTCATAAACAAAGCAAACACTTTAGTGAAGCCTAATTTATACACATTCACTGAAAAGTTTAGTAATCAGGAAAACTTCTTAGTGGAAAACCTTTTTTCGTCTTCATTCAGCAAATACTTGTGGAGTACACACATGGCTAGATGCTGGAGATACTGTAGGAAAGATAGCCAAGGTCACTCTGCCCCGGTGACTTACAGACTAGAGGACAAGGCGGATATGGAATAATGATAAAAAACAAAACAAAACTCTGAGGCATGTTTTGTCAGAGGAAGTAGAGGTGCCATGGGAGCTTCACCCCAAGGTGACCTAGCTCAAGCCAGTGACTTGGGGAAGGCATCCAGAGAGCTCAAAGATGAGTAAGAATTGGCCAGTTCAAGGTGGTGAGGTGTTAGGGTATTGGGGGAGGCTTTGGGCTGTTTACTGTTTAAATGGTAACACAGGAAATATTTTTTACATATTTCACATTCAACATTGGATTTTCTCTTCATCACTCAAATTATTATAGTACATCCTGGAAAAAAAAGTCAGCTCACATTTGTACTAGAACTATAAAGTAGAAAATCAGCATTTCTTAGAATATTAATAACAGTGAGTTCTTTTGCCTAGAAAGCAAATCCTATATTTTTATCTCATTTCTCTTGTCACATAGAAGAAGCTATGCAAAGCCAAAAGACGAGCACACATGATAGATGAGGTTGTGGAGAAACCTTATGCACTGCTGCTGGAATGTAAAATAGTGCAGGCACTTTGGAAAACAGTCTGGCAGTTTCTCAAACAGGCACAGAATTGCCACGTGACCCAACAATTCCACTGCTAGGTACATACACAAGAGAAATGGAAACATATGTCCACACAAAAACCTCCACATGAATGTTTATTCAAAATATCCACAATAGTCCCAAAGTGAAAACAACCCAAATGTCCTTCAGCTGCTGAATGGATAAGCAAAATGTGGCACAGTTACACAACAGAATATTATTCAGCTATAAAAGAAATGAAGTACCAATAGACACTGCAGCATGGATGGACCTTGAAAACATGAGGCTAAGTGCAATAAGTCACAAAAGTCACATTTTCATTTATAGGAAATGTCCAGAATAGGAAAATCTATAGCTACAGAAAGTAGATTAGTGGCTGCATGAGTTGGGCGATGAACAGGAGGATGGATGAGAGTCAGAGCTCAAGGGTACAAGGTTTCTTTCTGAGCTGAAGGAAATGTTCTAAAATTATGATGACTGCACGTATCTGGGAATATGCGAAAAACCACTAAATTGCATACTTTAAATGGGTGACTCTTCTGGCATGTGAACTTTATCTCAATGAAGCTGTTGAAACGAGCACACAACAAGCACCCTGTCCTTCCTAGCGAGGTAGTGGAGCCCACAAGCACAGGTGGGTATGGGGTTTGGCTCCTGATGCCAAAGCACAGCCCTGCTCTTCCAGAGAAGGTTCTTTGGTCTTTGCCTTCTTTTCTTTCTATTCATTTTTTTCTTCATCCTCAATAAACGTCAGGAATACTTAGGTGTTCTATTTTTTCCTTCTTTTTAAACTTTATCTACTAGCCTCTGGTGATGTATTAGAGGTACAGTATCTTTCATTTTGTTTGAAATTGTGATGCTTTACCCTCTATACCGTACCTAAGACCTTCATTTTCAAATGTTTACCACTGTTTTTAACCATCCCCATGTATCATTTCAGCCTTTTCCCCATGACTTTGAGCTTGCCAGTTCTGCATTAATCTATGAGACTCAGCTTCGTGGAGTAGCTGATAACTCATGAGCCAGCCTTGATTCCATTAACTCTTCTCTCCAGGGGCCCAGGAATGGGTCTGAGGTTAGACATTACTGATCTGATGATCTCAACTGAACCAGTGACAGCAAACATTTTAGATGTCAGAAGAGCTGCTGGGTGAAAATTAATATTGTTGTTTATACACAGACGTGGTCTGAGAGTTGCAAGTAAAAAGAAAAATTAAAATTTACAAAACCACACAATTATTTGGCCACACAATCTGTTCCCCCTTTTAATACAACAAAATTAAAAATTTTACATCTGGCTTATTCAGCAACTTGGCAAGTCACTGCGAGTTAGAGAATTTCAAATGTCATACACGTTTGGTTTTTTTTAATGTATCTTTTTTGTGGATGTAAATTTACCTTTCTACAAAAGTAACACATAGCTTAATATTAAATTGTTTGCATTATATAAACACACATGAGATTGGTGGTGGGAAGTCAGCCAAGAGTAGAGGAGTTCATGGGAAAATCTACTTACTTCAAAAATGTACTGGAGCTAATCTGCAAAGAGAATAACCCACATGTGGATTATTGAGGGTTAGCTGTGTAATCCCCAAAGAGCAAAACACTGATTACTGATTCCTGTTGAGAGAGAGAGAGAGATTTACTGCCTGTTTCTGTGCTTCAGGGATTTTACATATATTATCCCAAATACTTATGATAAACTTACAAGATAAACATTATTACCCACATTTTCTAGATGAGGAAACTGAGGTCCAGAGAAGCTAAGTGGCCCAAAGCCATAGAGATATAGTAGATGGAGCCAAGACTTGATAGACTTGGGCTTATCCGCCACAAAACATCGTACCTTTTGTCCATTCATTCATCTATTCATTCATTATTGTAGTATACAAAGAACTGCCTTGATTGTGGGACAGCATTTGTGTATCATAATTAGCAAAACAAAGAACAGGATAGTGGTTAATGTCTTGGTTGTAAATAGTTTTAATGGAAAAGCATAAAAAGGATAGGATTACTTAGCAGAGAGTAACATCTACATAAAAACAATAATTTTAAAAATCAAAGATCTCCAGTCAATAGGGAATGGTCTGCCAGAAGATCTGTTAGGTCTTGAAGTCAATCGCAGCAGTGGCATCTCTTTCTTTGTGCACGCTGAGCTGCTTTAGATGTTAGTCTAAGAAAGAGTGATTTTTTCTTTGATATGTAAAGTTCAAAGAAGTTTGTTAGACAAGTTGAATAACAGTATGCAGGTGAAAAGAATTCTGGGTTGACTGGTAAACTGTGGCCCCCACCCAAATTGCAAATATTTGCGCAAAATCAGGAAAGCACAAAATAGCAAAGTAGCAATGAAAGGAAATGAACCTCTCAGGAATCTGGAAATGGACTTTGATGCCCTTTCATTTTATTGTGGAATCAGCAGTTTAAATCAGGCCAAGACAAATAATAACAAAAATAGTAGTATTTTATCTCTTGGTTGTGTGTTCACGCTAGATAGTCACTCAACTCATACAAAACACAACACTCGAAGTTCTTAAAAGGAGAGATTTTACCAATAATCTTTATTATTATTAATTTTAAGGATAGGAACCATTCTCATCCTCCTCACTCTCACATTACCATGTTGGAAAACCTCTCCGGAAGGCTACACATTGGTGATATTCCATAAAATGTCCCTGGCAGTAGAGTAGGAAGGAGCCGGGGAAGGCTGCTGACCACTGTGCCTCCCTCAACTCTGTTTTAGGCTGGGGAAATGTAGTAGACAGTATAATGGCCCTTCAAAGATGTCCACATTTCAATCTCTAGAACCCATGAATATGCTACCTTACGTGGCAAAAGGGACTTTGCAGAAGTAATTAAATTAAGAACCTTGAGATGGAGAGATTATCTTGGATTAGCCTGGCAGGCCCAATCTAATCACATGAGTCCTGAAAAGTGAAGGACCTTTCCCAGCTGTGGTTAGAAAAAGTTGTGACAATGGAAGAAGGGTCAGAGTGATGCTGCGTTGCTGACGTGAAGATGGAGAGTAAGGGCCGTGAGTGTGGGCATCCTTCACAAGCCAGGAAAGGCACGAAAAGGAATTCCCTGCCTAGAGCCTCCAGAAAGGAGTGCAGCCCTGCTGACAGCTCGATTTTAGCCCAGCCAGATCGACGTTCGACTTCCGGTATAAGAGCTATAAAATAATATATTTTTTGTGTAGTTTAAAGCCACCAAGTTTATGGTAATTTCTTACAACAGCAACAGAAAACTAATACAGGAGAGACCAAGTCAAGGCAATTACAGAGCCTGAGGCTTTTCATCAGCACATCCTTTCTGCCTACTGCTCCATGTTAAACTAGGCCAAGGATCCGTCGTGGTTAGGGAGAACACCTAAGTAATTTCTAGCTTCTTAGACGTCAAAGCCTGTCAAATTCCTTGTTACTTTTACTGATCTATTAGATTGTGATTTTGTTTTTATACTCACTAAAGGATATGAATCGTATATTAATGTCTTTAAGATCATTTCTTTGCCTTTCCTCTATCTGAAGGCCTACATTTAATTATTAATCAAAAGAGCACCTCTTTTACTGTAAAGAAATCTACCCTATAGCCAAGGACGATTTTTACCTTAACACTGATGGCTTCAGTTGGACCAAACAATATAAAACCAAACAGTATTCGCTGGGCCCACAAACTAGTATTATCATTATTATCACTATGACAAATAACAAAACTTGGGCATATTCAGATATATTTATCACTATTGCTCAAAACAACCCTTGTGCACATTCCATTTATAAACATATTAATTAAAAACATTTGGTCTTAGGCCCACCTATAAATAAGGTATAAAGTAATAACTCAAATTAACTTTCAGTGGGTAGGTCTTCAGTCACAGACCTCTGTGGTTTTAACAAAACCAAGTTTTTTGACTCTCTTTGTTACATAAGCCAGACTAACAATATCTCCTCTTTGAAGATTATCTTCTATCCTTTTATGTCAGAAGTGGAAGAGTCAGAAAAAAATACTTACATTTTACACTCATGGCTTATTATTTCCATCCATATTACCACTTTCCAACTTTTATAAACATTCCTCTGTCATTTACTCACTCTCTTTCCCACTCATCACAGCCTCCCCTTACCCCAGAGGGATGATCTAAATTTCATTCCCTGTTGCCAAAGCCTAAATGATAAATAATTAAATATATAAAGAACTTACCTGGCCGGGCACAGTGGCTCACACCTGTAATCCCAACACTTTGGGAGACCAAGGCAGATGGATCACCTGAGGTCAGGAGTCCAAGACCAACCTGGCCAACATGATGAAACCCTGTCTTTACTAAAAATACAAAAACTTGGCCAGGCATGGTGTCAGGCACCTGTAATCCCAGCTACTCAGGAGGCTGAGGTAGGAGAATCGCCTCAACCTGGGAGGTCGGGGTTGCAGTGAGCTGAGACTGTGCCACTGCACTCCAGCCTGGGCAGTGAGCAAAACTCCGTCTCAAAAACAAAACAAAACAAAACCTGTGATAAAGCTTCAGATCATTCGTTTAGTACTGTGAAAGGCAGGTTACTCTGATGTATGAATGAAGGTTAAGCTTCAGGTCCCTCACGTAGTGGGTCCTCTCATGCCTGGGCTCCTTACAAGGTCCCAGGAAGGATCCTGGCACATACATTCACATACTTGTAGATTTTTGTAAAATTCAGAAAAGTAAATTTTTTTCTTTTTTCTTTTCTTTTCTTTTTTTTTTAGAAATAGGATTTTGCTCTGTGGCCCATGCTGAAGTGCAATGCCATCGTCATAGCTCACTGCAGCCTTAAACACCTGGCTCAGCCTCCCAAGTCACTGGGATTATAGGGTTGAGCCACTGCACCTGGCTCAAAAGTAAAATATTTCTATTGCAATTGGTTATGACCCTTGTCTCTTTTCACTTTGACTTCTCATCTATTACATTGCAGTCAGGTGGTATTACTGGGGACTTAAGTGTTTTGGGGAGTTGGCTAAGGGGAAGTTGAATTGGGGAATATATTAAATAAATTGTGATTTTAGTAGGATATATTTATGAGGGTCAAGTCACTTTCTTATATAGTTAAGCTATTACTGGCTGATCTGGCATATAAATGGCTTCCGGATTCTCCTTCTGCCCTTGAGCCAACATACCAGGCATGATGTTGAAGGACTAGGGCCAGAGGCCATATCAGGATATGAACCTGACCTGTAGTAGGAGTATGTGCGGAGAGAGATAAGCAAGGTCTGCAATGTGCAGAGCCAGAAGAAATTCTGTGGAAAATTCCTTTCGAACATCAGACATGTAAACTTGTAAACAAAGAATCTGATTCTCCTCAATGCCCCATCAAGACAGAAATTCTCTCCTGTTCAGGAATATACTTGATAATACATTATACATAATTATAAACCCAAAATACATTTTCTTGAAAATCATCTAAAGTAGATTTTATCAGAATTCTTGGGTTTTTGATGCATAATCCTGTGGCAGTGAACACATCTATGTGTGAGGTGGTATGTTTTATGCATCCCATCTATCAATAATAAAACACAAATTTAGACCAACCATGCTAGAGGAAGGCCATTTTCTATCTATAGAAAGCCGTGTTACAAAACTGATGTTAAAGAGGTGATCAAAGAATATGAAGCCAATATATATAGAAAAATATATTATAAAAAGCTGTCAGAGAATTAAAAAACAAAAAGTTCTAAATGTATGAGTATTCGTAGTATTTATCATCTTTCTAATGTTTGAAATTTTTTATTTTTATTCTAAATAAATATTTACTTTTGTGTCTGATTTTACATTTATAATCTTATACTCTTTTTCTTAAAGAGTAGATTAAATAAACTTCAAGCCTCCCAAAAGTTAGATCTACTCCTCCTGCATCCAATTCTAATCACTGATTACCCAAATTTGTTAATTCATGGTAAAGGCCTTTATTGCCCATTGGCAGTTTCTGGATGGCTTGGTTATCTTTCTTTGTTTTAAATTAGAGACAGGGTCTCTGTCTGCCATCCAGGCTGGAATGCAATTGCAAGATCCTAGCTCACTATGGCCTTGAATTCTTAGACTTATGAGGTCCCCCTGCCTCAGCCTCCAGTGTAGGTAGGGCTACAGGCACATGCCACCATGGCAGGCTATTTTTTAAAAAGAATTTTGTATAGGGTCTCACTATGTTGCCCAGGCTGGTCTCAAACTCCTGATCTCAAGCAATCTTCTCACCTTGGCTTATCAAAGTACTGGTATTACAGACATGCCACCACCGGCTTCGTTATCTTTTATGTCTAAACCCACAAGGAAAATAGGAGAAAACAAACAAAACATCATGATACTTTTGAGAGTGAGATTTATATACTGAGCACGTGTCAAACATCAATTACCACCCAAGTCATTTGTCAATCTCTGCTTCCAGTGGAACCCAAATTGAGAAACATACCTGTATCGGTTTAATAGGGCTAACATCACAAAGTACCACAAACTGGGTGGCTTAACCAACAAGTGTATTGTCTCAGTCTGGACAGTAGAAGTTGGAGATCGAGGAGTTGGCAGGGCTGGTTCCTTCTGAGAACGTGAGGGAGAATCTGTTCAGTGCCTCTCTCCTAGCTACTGGTGGTTGCTGGCCATCAGTGTTTCTTGGCTTATAGTTGCATGACCCCGATCTCTGCCTTCTCTTCACATGGCATTCACAGGGAGAACAGTCACGTTGGAGTTGGGCCCACTTTAATGATTTCATCTTAACTTGTCTACAACTGCATAAGCCCTGTTTCCAAATAAGGTCACATTTCTGAGGTAGTAGGGCTTAAGACTTCAACATACCTTTTTTGGGGGGACACAATTCAACCCATAACAATGCCTTCATTTTTTTGTACTTTCCTTCTATGAAAGCAAGTATTGGGAGTACTCACCGTTGATGAGAATACAATGCGCAGTAAAGTGGTTATTCCCATTGCTATTGGAAATGTCAATTAGAACATTAGAAACAAATAATTTAGGTTCATTTTAAGATGTAAATTCCAGAAAGTCAGGGACTTGTCTGTTTTCCTCACCACTGTTATCTCAGCTGCAAAAACACAGCTTAGCACACAACACACACTCGATGCATGCTTGTTTTGAATTGATGTATTATCTTGAAATGCCTATACTAAATGGTTATGGTTTGGCATTGGTTAGAATAACTAGACAGAAGAAAATGATGTTAAATACCATACTCTTTACTAAATAGATGGGAAGGTTCCTCTCAGCCTAAATATCTATTCAAAAGAATAATTTAGGTCTTTATAGAAATAATAGAATGTGTTTACTGGAATTCATACAATGGTATAAAACCTATAGTTAATATAGTTAATATTTAGCCCTATAGAAAATATGTGTATATTGTATATTCAGTAAACCACAAATAGTTAAGTTTCCATTTCTGTCCCCAGTGAGGAATTGGTAAAAATGATTACCCTAGGTAAATATCTTTCACCTTTAAAATTTCATTAAAAATTTCAAATCTAGGCCGGGCACAGTGGCTCAAGCCTGTAATCCCAGCACTTTGGGAGGCCGAGACGGGTGGATCACGAGGTCAGGAGATCGAGACCATCCTGGTGAACACAGTGAAACCCCGTCTCTACTAAAAATACAAAAAACTAGCCGGGCGAGGTGGCGGGCGCCTGTAGTCCCAGCTACTCGGGAGGCTGAGGCAGGAGAATGGCGTGAACCCGGGAGGCGGAGCTTGCAGTGAGCTGAGATCTGACCACAGCACTCCAGCCTGGGCGACAGAGCGAGACTCCGTCTCAAAAAAAAAAAAAAAAAAAAAAATTCAAATCTCATAGAAACCCCAAAATGAATTATCTGATCCCCTGAGTTAGGTTAGGTTCTCCTGTCACTCACTCTCACAGATTTCAAAACTTCCTTGTTGTTAGTACTTATCAATTTGAACTGAAATCATGTTTTTTAAATTGTTTTAATGCCTAGCTTTGCCGCTATTATAAAATCCATGAAAGTATACTTTTCTTGTCTTTTTCACTAAGGTAATTTAACCTCCAATATTTGCTTAGTGTCTAGCATGTATTTGCTGCTCAATAAATATTTGCTAAGTCAACACATAAATTACTGAAAGAATGAATGAGTGAATAAATGAATGCATGCTTGGAGTGTGAAGTCTGAGTCTGATTCCCCTGCTTTGGACTTTACCTAAAATCTGCTGATGATCTTCCTCAATAGACTTGTCCTAAGGCAGTATTTTCAGTAAAGTCATTTTCTTTCATTTTTCACCCTAATTTCTCTGCAGAAATTCTGTCTTTGAGTTTGCTCAAAATAATAGCCTGTATCAATTTTATTGCAAAGGAGACGTTGTTTTCTTTCAATAAACTCTGCAAGAATGCCTGTTGCTACTTGTTTGTTATCAGAGGAAGCTTCCCTTTCTATTTGCATGACCCTGTCGTTTTCCAGCCCTTTAATCTGGTTCTCCGTGTTCCCTGGTCAGCAGCCTCTAGGTTGTGCCCACATTGTGTGGATGGAAGCTAAATTCTTCTTTTGGTGGATGAAGTAACTTACTGATTGGGGTCAGGGCTACAAAGAGATCCCCACTGGGCAAAAGAATGCCTGCAGTGAAGCTTCCTTTGTAACATTATTAGGAATTATTTTCTGGATGCAACAGGAAAGACTGTTTTCTAATTTAACCGTTTCAGGTCCACTGTATCTGCGAAACGTATATTTCCATTTGTAGAAAATTATAAAGAATGAGATATATATTTTTATGAAAAGCTTTATATTTCTTTAAGATAGTCTACAAGTGGAGATGCCAAGTCATCCGCTGAACACAGACTTTTTCTTTTTGAAGAATTTTGATACAAATTCAAATCGCTTGTCTAAATTTATATCATCAGTACAAAAGAGAGTCCCCTTAACTGAACCTTTCCCAAGGATGTATATTATTATTTTTAAAAACAAATCTTTAGGGCTGAGTACAGTGGCTCACACTGGTAATCCAGCATTTTGGGATACTGAGGTGGGAGGATTCCTTGAAGTCAGGAGTTCAAGACCAGCCTGGGCAACATAGCAGACCCCATTTCTACAAAAAAAAAATTTGTTTGTTTGTTTGTTTGTTTGTTTGTTTTTTGAGATGGAATCTCAGCCTGTTGCCCAGGCTGGAGAGCAGTGGTGCCATCTTGGCTCACTGCAATCTCTGCCACCTGGGTTCAAGCGATTCTCCTGCCTCAGCCTCCTGAGTAGCTGGGATTACAGGTGACTGCCACCACCACTGGCTATTTTTTTTGTATTTTTAGTAGATACAGGGTTTCACCCTCTTATCCAGGTTGGTCTTGAGTTCCTGACCTCGAGATCCACCCGCCTCGGCCTCCCAGAGTACTGGGATTACAGGCATGAGCCACCGTGCCCGGCCAAAACAAATGTTTAAACTTATCAGGAAATGGTGACATGTGCCTGTAGTCCCAGCTACTCAGGAGGCTTAGGTGGGAAGATCTCTTGAACTGAGGAATTCAGGAATGAAGTGAGCTATGATTGTGCCACTGTACTCTAGCCTAAGCAACAGAGTGAGACCCTGTGTCAAAAACAAAACAAAAACAACACAAAAACTAACCTTTAGTAATAGTATTAGTGAAAAATGAGCACAATTTTTTTGTGTTGTTTCTTTGGTTACTATCAAGGATCAACATGCTTGCATATATGAGTTGACTAAATGAATTTTCTCT
Source organism: Mandrillus leucophaeus (assembly GCF_000951045.1). Classification (NCBI taxonomy): domain Eukaryota; kingdom Metazoa; phylum Chordata; class Mammalia; order Primates; family Cercopithecidae; genus Mandrillus; species Mandrillus leucophaeus. The sequence continues at coordinate 705,666 of NW_012108641.1, forward strand.
TTTGGGTAATGATCTCTTTGATAAATATTCCATTGGCCAGCTATCAACAGGGACCCTATGGGTTTTCATATCTGTTTGCCTGAGGTCTTTACATAGAAACTACATTAACTTTGACATTTTATGGAAAACATTTTTCCATTTTAATATTTGCCTAATAGTTGTTTTGTGTATAGAATTTCTCATTTTTATAGCTCTGCTGATCTTTATAGTTTTTTCTGTTATTTCTAGTATAGGAAAACTTCTCCCTTTAAGAAGTTTTATAAATAAATATCCATGTTTTCTTCAAATGTTTCTACTGTTAAATTTTTTAATATTTTAATTTTTAACCAACCTAGATTTCACTTTGGTGTGTGGAATGAAGTGAGAAATCAAAGTTGTCATATTTCTAGACATTCATCTCATCACCATTTATTGAATAATTTGTCTCTGCTCAAGGTTTAATAAGCTTCCTATGGCATAATAGATTCTTATGCAAAATAGAGTCAATTTATGAATCTCAAAAACAAAATGTCCTAGACAAATTTTTCTTCAAGCATGTGCTACATTTTATTAATTGCTACAAGGGCTCCAGGAAAGTGACAGAAATACGTGTGCCCGTATAAAAGTGGAGGGGTTAAACAGTGAGAGACAGAAGGCTTACATAAGCAAGCAGTTTTTTAAAAAAAATAGATTCCATTTTTATTTTACAAAGTCATGAAAATATCATGTTCATATCAGTTGTGAAAAAGGAACAATGTGGCAGAATGATCCATTATCCTAGGTGTGAATTATACTTTTCAGGTATGTTTTAGAATCATTTTGTCAGTTAAAAATAAACCATGAATGCTTTGATAGGGATTATATTAAACCACTTTCTTGGCCTCTATGATTCTATGCTCTCCAGGTTCTCTCCTATTTTATTAGCTGCCTTTCAGTCTTCTCTGCTGGATCTTCTTTCTTGTCCCAAATTCTTCATGTTGCTGAGCCCCAGGATTTTCTCTGCATTCTCTCCGCGGATGACCTCATTCAACCCTCTGGCTGTACATTCCATCTATCTGTTGATGGCCCAACATGTTTCTGTCAGTTTCATGTTCTTTTTTAGCAACTGTCTACTCAACATCTCCACTTGGAGTCTATTAGACATTTCAAACTTAACATGTCTTAAGACTCCTGGTTTCAATCTCCAGCTCCTGCTCCTTTCCCAGTCTTCCCCAGTGAAATAATTAGCACCGTGATCTAACCAGTAGCTTCAGGACAAAAACCAAGGGACCAGCCTGGATTCCTCTCTTGGTACCACCCTTCATACCCAACCCACCAGTAAATCTTTTATGTCTATCTCCAAAATCTATCTGAAATCTGATTCTGGTTCTTTCCACCCTTACCACACAAGTACAAGCCCATCTTTTCCGGACCGAATTACTGAAATAACCTCCTAACTGTTCTTACTACTCTATTTTCCTCTCACCTCTACCCTGTCTATTCTCAGCATCAAGACCAGACAGCTCTTTAAAAGAAACTTTATTAGATCACATCCTCATCTGGTCAAAATAGCTACCACAAGACTTACACCCCAAAGTCCTGTTCTACAAGGGCCTGCACAATCTGCCCTCACATTACTTCCATCTTCATCTCCCACAGGTCTCCACTTTACTCACTCTGCTTTAGCAACACTGCATTTCTTTTCTTTTCTTTTCTTTTTCTTTCTTTTTTTTTTTTTTTTTTTTAGATGGAGTTTCGCTCTTGTTGCCCAGGCTGGAGTGCAGTGGTGTGATCTCGGCTCACCGCAACCTCCGCCTCCCGGGTTCAAGCGATTCTCCTACCTCAGCCTCCCGAGTAGCTGGGATTACAGACATGCACCACCATACCTGGCTAGTTTTTTTGTATTTTTAATAGAGATGGGATTTCTCCATGTTGGTCAGGCTGGTCTTGAACTCCTGACCTCAGGTAATCCTCCCACCTCAGCCTCCCAAAGTGCTGGGATTATAGGCATTAGCTGCTGCGCCCAGCGCAACACTACATTTCTTGCAGTTTCTGGACTATATCAAGTTGGTAGCATGTTGGGGCCTTTGCATTTGCTGTTCCCTCTGCAAGAAATACTGCTCTCCCAGATAGCCACATGGCTCTCCCCTACACTTTATTCAAGTATCTGTTCCAATGTTACTCCCTCAAAGACCTTCCCTGACCACATCCCCCTTCTTTCATTCTCTATCCCTTAACCCTATTTTATCTTTATTCAATGCACATATCATTACCTGACGCTATATTATGTTAAGGCTTTATTTGTTTGTTGTGCCAAGTCCACAGGAATTGAAACACCAGGAGGGCAGAGCCTTTGTGTTGTTCAGGACCATATCCCTAGTACCTAGCATTTTGCTTGGTATACAGTGGGTGCTCAAGAAATACTTGTTGAATGTCTCGATTAAACCTACATTATTTGGAAAATATTTAAGTATTTATATCAACATCTTTCTGCCCAGGAACATAGTGTATTTTTCCATTTTCTCAAACTTTAATAAATATAGCTCAATAAAATTTTGTTCTTTGACTATTTGAAAGACATTATGCATTAAAGCTACTTCTAGATGTTTTATATATTTTTTCTTCTTACTACTATATGGGCTTCATTTTTTTAAAACCATCTCAAATCTTTTTTAGAAAAGGTAAACTATATATATACATATGTACATTTAAAAGTTTCTAGCTGATTATTAAAACTATATTGGAGTGCTTTTGATTTCTGCCTATCTTACATTCAGCCTCTTGTGCTTAAACAATTTTAAAACTATTTAGTTGGACTTATAGTTGTACAATAACTGTCACAAAATAAGTATCATTTATCTCTTTGTTAATAGTATATCTTTTGAATCACGTGTTATTGCATCGATCACAGCTTTTAGAACGATATTAAACAATATTCCTTTTTTGTGCATATTTTAATGGGAATATCACTAATGTTTTGCTATTAAATATAATGATAGCTATTGGTTTTAATCATACTTTTTCTTATACTGAGTAAATATTTTTTCTGTTTCTCCTCTTAAAATAATATTTTCAGGGATGCCTGTTGATTCTTACCAAATACATTTTAAGCATGTATAGAAGCAAGTCTTCTCTTTTGTATTTGACATAATGATTGGATGTATTATGTTAATGACCTTCCTATTATTTAGTAACTTCTACCTCTCTGAAATAAACTAGCTGACTGTGGTGAATTACTGTTTTATATACTACATTTGCAACTTGATGATATTTATTTTGGAAGGTTTTCAGCGGTTTTTTCTTTTTTTTTTTTTTTTTGAGACAAAGTCTCACTCTGTCAGCCAGGCTAGAGCGCAGGGGTACAATCTTGGCTCACTGCAGCCTTGACCTCCCCAGGTGCAGACGATCTTCCCACCTCAGCCTCTGGAGTAGCTGGGACTACAGGTGAATGCCACCACCCCCAGCTAATTTTTGTATTTTTTGTAGAGATGAGGTTTCACCATGTTGCCCAGGGTGGTCTCAAACTCCTGGGCTCAAGCAATCTGTCTGCCTTGGCCTCCCAAAGTGCTGGGATTACATGTGTGAGCCACCACAGCCAGCCAGTTGTGGGCACTTTATGTCTCTCAGTAAGTGCTGAATATTTTAATTCAGAGTTTTCTTGCTGCTCTTTCTTCCTGTTCTTGTCTACCTGTCATTTCACTATTACCACCAATCTTTATTATTACTGGCAAGCAGACAGATAATAGGGAGGAAGCTATTACTTCTCTGCTTCAGAGTATTGTCTCAAAAATAAAAATAGCCCTGTAATCTTCTTAATGGGTAAGAAGGACCAGGTGGTGAATATCTACAGGAAATGGTTCCATCAAGCTGGATTAGTAGGGTGTCACCTTCCAATATAGATAAAAGCCTGTCAAGCCTCCGTTTGACATTTGTTAATGGGAACTGTCATTTGTTGAAAGCCTTTTGTGTGTGTGTCGGGCACTTTACATGCATTATCTCAGGCTTCATCTTAATTCCAGGAATCGAATATTAATATTCCCATTTTACAGACGGAGAAACTAAGGCAGGAAAGGGTTAAATAATTTGAACAGTTCAAATAATTTAACAGTTCAAACGGCTGTTTGTTGGTAGAGCTGAGATTTAAACACAGGGATCACTGGCTTCAAAGCCTACTCTCTTTCCATACAGCGACAAGACTCACAGGGCAGTGCTCTGAAGAAGCAACACCTCAGCAAATGAGGAGACGGAAGATAAGCATGCTGCCAGACAGGATGTTATGACTGCTGCGGAAGAGTCAAGCACAATGTTACTGCCATTCAGATTCATTTGGAAAGAGCTGGAGAGCCATTGGGAAGGAGGTGGCTTAGCATGGAGAGGAGGGTATTTCAGGTGGAGAGAGGAGTAAGGGCGAAGGCATAGGATCTGAAAAGCCTAGGACATGTTCGCACAAGAAAGGGTAATGCTCTTTAGATGGTGGATTGTGTTCAGGGTGCTAGTAATCAAGATAAGCCTGGAAACTTAGATTGGGTTCCTATTGTGAAATCTAAGAGACAGATGAAGGGATTTGTTTTTAAAAGGTAGTCAGCGGGGAGCCATTGCCGTTTTGAATAAGGGGCTAAGAAGTCAGCTTGGGGTGGATCATAGTGGGTAAAGATGGGAGAATGACACTCGGATCACATGACTGTAAACAATTTATCAAGTAATAAAGGGAGCCTGGTTTGAAGAGTGGCAGGAGGAATGGAAAGCAAGGACCTGGTTTAGGATCAGATACAAGAGTAGATTTACTATGTTTGTGCAGATGGGATTCTGGAGCACAGGGAATGGCAGTCGTGGATACCTTCAAGTCACTGGGAGCCTGAGTCACTGGAAGAAGGGTTGGGCCACTACAGATAAGAGGACCTTGGAAGGCAAGACTGGTTGTTGGAAAAAAAGTTGGTGAGACACCCAGATAGAAGGTGGTTGTTTATAGAGGATTGGATTTGGAGTCATCTACCTAAAAATGATAACTGACATTGTGGGGTGTCATCCATGTGTTTTTTTGTTTTTTTTGTTTTTTTTTTTTTCCGAGACGGAGTCTCGCTCTGTCGCCCAGGCTGGAGTGCAGTGACGTGATCTCAGCTCACTGCAAGCTCCGACTCCCGGGTTCACGCCATTCTCCTGGCTCAGCCTCCCGAGTAGCTGGGACTACAGGCGCCCGCCACCGTGTCCGGCTAATTTTTCGTATTTTTTTTTTTTTTAGTAGAGACGGGATTTCACCGTGTTAGCCAGGATGGTCTCAATCTCCTGACTTAGTGATCCGCCCGCCTCGGCCTCCCAAAGTGCTGGGATTACAGGCGTGAGTCACCGTGCCCAACCATCTATGTCTTTTAAGAGAGCAGTTTTACTAAAGGTCGAAGAGCTGAAGCCAGGCAGAAATTCTCAATCCTAGTTACAGGTCAAAACCACCTCTGGATCTTAAAAACCACACCTGTTGAATGAGAATCCCCAGAGTGGGAGATCAGACCCTTCTATCATTTAATACCACCACAGGGGATCCGCTGGGCAGCCAGAGTTGAGCACCACTGGCGAAAGGGTAGAAATGTTGCTGTGAGAAAGCAAGATTGAGACAGCCTCTAGTACCTAGCCAGGAAGAGAGATGTGCCATCTGGGTTTCTCTTTAAGTTTCCTCTTTCACATCTTTCAAGCACCTCTTCGTTTTGCAGATTCTATTGATATCTAGTTAATACTTTTTACTGAGAGCCTTCTGGTCACTTTAGCAGGCATTCATCTCCTCTTATTGTAGACTGTTAAAAAAAAAATCAGAGGGTGGTAGAGTTAGAAGGAAACAGATGTTTTAACTTTCTTTAGCATCGGATACCTTTCAGAAAATGAAATCTTACATGAAATCCCAATGTGTAAACAAAGCAGAACCATTCTGAAAGAACCACACCCCGAGCCCACTTACTTCCCCACTTGCCCCAAGCAAGGACTTTAGACAGTCCTTGCAGATCTCAGGATCTCTATCTCATAGGTTCAGTGCCACCTTCTCTCTTTCAGGTAAGGAAATTAAGATTTTTGAGTAGTGAAATAATCGATCTTAGGTGGCATAATTCAGTTAAATCTCCTAAATCCTTACGCAGTTTTCCTTCCTTCACGGGATGTTGTCTCCCCTTCTGCCAGTCTGACATCTCCCGAAAATTCACTCTCCATTCCGACAGAGAAAGGTGCACAGGGAATCAAATTACCCACAACAGCCTTGGTACAAGGTTAAGTGAGGGAAGAGGCTGCAACTCCTGACTGCCCTGAATTATGTGGTTTATCTACAGGGATCTCATTTATCTCTGCTGCTCCAGTTTCAGCTCTCTCTGGTAATTCTGAGTGGCCTGTAAAATCGTTATCTGGCCAATGCAGGGAGATAAAAAGCCTTGTTAGTTTTAAAGGGAAAGTTTCAGTGATTGAAGTTTTATCAGCAGGATGAGCATGGAAAAACTTTTTTCCTTATACTGATCTGAGGAAAAAGTAATGAGACCTAAGGCATTATAATTGAAAATGAGAATTGTTAAGTATCTTTTTTGCATATTTTATGTGACTGTCAAGGGAGGCTACTATGAGGCATATTTGGCCCTAAGATACTTTGGGCATCTAGTATACTCCCTAGTTGTCCCAAAGCTTTGTCCTAGCTGCATCCAACTCTTTGGGTATGTTTGTCACAACAGAAGGAACCACAGCTTCTAAAGAGGGTGAGATGAATTTCTGACACGAGGATACTTAACTTTAAATTCCTATATTTAAGAAAAAAGTTATTTAGAGACTTGAAGGATTCTTCCTAAATAATTGCATTTAGAAGATTTAACCTCGTTTCTCATACATGCTATTTTCTTGCACAATGTGCCTTTGCTGAGGTTGCATTCATTGTTAACATTTCGCTGTATAATCACAGGTCTAGATGGGATCATAAAAAGCTAGTCCATTGCCTTGTTACTATGCAGGCACATATTTCAATCGCAGAAGACTGTGTTCATCTTTTTTTTAAGAAGACACGGAGCAAGGTTTTCCTTGTATTTAATGCCAGGCGATTCTGCAGGCTACTATTTAGCTCACAACTTCTTGTTCAAGTCTCAAGAAGAGAGTAGTTGTTATCTCCAAATTATCTTCCAGCACCCTGCAACAATACTCATTTCTTTCATTTCTGGCATCACTGCAAATTTTCTTCATTCATATTGTAGGGAAGGTCCTGATATTCGTGTCTGTGAGAGGAACATGCTCTAACTACATCCCTCTGTAATTCATGGTGTAAGTCAGCAGCAAAATTGGCAGGATAGAAAACTTTTCCCAGAGTGGCAATCAGTAAAACTCACGAGTATCCCTTCATACAGACGCTTATCTTAGCACCTAGTTGAGTTAAGGAATCCAACTCAGATTCATTTACATAGCAGTACTAAAAAATAAAATTGGAAGTTCAATAAATAAATGAATAACTTTGCTAAGATATTCATTCTTTATTATCTGAAAATTCATGTTTAACAGAAGACTGCACTTACCTAGCTGTTTACATTCTCTCCCTGCATCTCCCTCCTTCTTCCTTTGATTTATATCAGCAGCCACAGCAATTGTAGATTGAAATCCATATGCATTGATTTCCAGATTTCAGGCTTTGCTCCTCCTCCCTCTCTCCACTGCCTTTGGCCACTCCTTGTCTTACTCCATCTTCTAGGCTCTCAGTCACTTAGCTCTGTGTATTGAGAATAGCCTCACCCAGGCTGTGCTTAGTGTCCTGGTGGCTGTGGCTAAAGGTATGTAATCATGGTAATGGTAGCATGCCTTGGATTTACACAGACTTCCCAGCATTCTCACTTTTATCATCTCATAGAGGACAAGGTTTAAATCCATAAGCAGCAACTCCCCTCACCAAGAGACTAGGGTGAGCACTTTGAAGAGTGCTTGAACACAGTATTTTCCAATATTCCCAGGTGAAGAGTGTTACCTGGGCACTTGTTAAACATTCAGATTCCTGGATCCCAAATAGACCCACTATAAATATGAATGCTTAGAGAAAGGTCCTGGGATCTATGTTGATATCAACAGCACTGGAGAATTCATATCACAAGACAAGGTTAGAAAACATTCTGCTAGAAAGACGCCTGTTGCTCTCATAGGCTCAGTGCTAACAGCTCTGGAAGGACTCAGTGACCAAAGTGCTGGGCATTTAAATGGTGGCAGATTTATAGTGTCAGATGTATATCAATAGCAGGGTGTAAGGGGAGGCTGGGTGCAAGATTCTACTTAGGCTACTTTCTTTTTTTTTTTTCTTTTAATTTAAGTTCTAGGGTACATGTACACAACATGCAGGTTTGTTACATATGTATACATGTGTCAGGCTACTTTCTTGATCCGAGAGAGGTACTCCAGGTGGTGGTGAATCCTAAGGGACTGCAGAGCTAAGAGGAAGGGACAGGGTGTCTTTTAATAACAGCCCTTGGGCCCTCTTAATTGGCTTGGCCCAGACCTGGTGTAGTCTGGTAGTCTGACCCAGGTTTGCAGCTTGGATATGTTCTTCCTCCCGGGAACGTTGCTTGTCCGTTAGTGTAACAGTGTACAGAGTGTTTGTCTGGTTCCCAGAGAGTCTTCCCTGCCCTGAACCAGAGTCTTGGAGAAAAGAAGGTGGGGATGGACCGGCTAGAGTAAAGAGGCAGGTAGGAGGTGAAGTTATGGAAACTGCAACTAAGAAACTTGCACATTTCTGGGGCTGTATAACTCAGCAAGGTGCTAGGATTCAACATAGTACTTTCATTTATAGGAATTAATCATACTGAGGGATAAGGGTTCTTGTTCTATACCTCAAACTTTACTTTCCCTTAGTGGTAGTAAGCATTTATAGAGCTAAATTCAACATAAAATCTTAGATTTTTGGCCAGGCAGTGGCTCACGCCTGTAATTCCAGCACTTTGGGAGGCCTAGGCGGGAGGATCACTTGAGGTCAGGAGTTCAATGAGACCAGCCTGGCCAACATAGTGAAACCCCATCCCTATTTTATTTAAAAAACAAAAAACAAAACAAAACAAAAACCCTTACATTTTCAATGATCTTGTACCTTTTTTACTTTTAGAAGACAAATGATCATTGAATTAAATCAAAAGTTAGTTTTCAGTTATAAATCATTACTGTGTATTTTATGCCCAATAACTTAATTATGTCACTCTGGAATTGATGAATTTGAAGAAACATGGAAAATTATATTGGTTATGGCTGTGAATCTAGTGATGTGAAGATGTTGGATTTATGTATGTTAATTTGATTCATATGCAAGTCAAAACACGCATATTTTTAATCAGCAAATGGTTTAATATGCTTTCCACACTTGCAAAAAATGAAAAGTACTGCAAGCTATTTTTTGCCTTGTCATTCATTCTGTCAACAGTACTTATTATGAATGTGGTACATTTGGGTACAAGGCAGAGTTACAAAAGCAATAGAAAATATGTCCCTTTTGTAGCAGAAGATAGAATAAACTTAAACACAATTTTTTCTCACTTTATGGTTTGAGGAGTGTTTCTATAAAATCGTGTGGGTCATTTGAACTTTTATGACTCAAAGATCTCCTAAATATTAAAAATTCAGAGCTGATTTATAACCATTTTGTTGGACCTTTCATTGCTATTTCTTATTAGTCATTCATTTATTCACTTTTTATAAAATAATATTATTCACCCAGCATGTGTGAAATACTTGCAAGGCAGCATGCTACAAAGAAAACTTGATCCTTGACCTCAAAGGGTTTACTGTTTACTAGAAAAGGTAGCTGAACTATTAATGAAAGCTCGGGTCATCAGCCCGTAAGGCAGCTGTGCTCTCTCTCGCTCTCCCACCACCACAGCCCAACTCACCTCAGCTGTGTTGAATTCTCATGTGAGGCTTGTAAGAGGACAGAAGTGAAGGTGGGCTGATTTCTTGCCCAAGACTGTGTGTGCTAGACAGTCTTCCAGCTTCCTGAGCTGCTTCTCTAGAGCTTCTTTGTACCTCCTTCCAATTAGACCAGAAACTGGTTTCAAGCCAATCCCATAACTTTCTGATTCTCTCGATAACATATTAGTAAAATTATTACATAACTTTGTCAAAGTTAATTTATAGGTTAAATCCAAATAGTGTTTCTGTTCTCAACAGCTTTTGCTGGGGTGTTAATGATCCATTAGTGAACAATTAAGTTTACTAGGGAAGCAGCTCCCTGTTTAAAGGGGATGCTTGGATAAATTCCTCAGCAAAGTAGATCCTTTTATATGTGATAATGTCTTTATTTTTACAATTATATTAGATTTTCTTTTAATTTTATTTTAGATTTGAGGGTTCATGATTCAACTTATATGAGGTACCTAGAGCAGTCAGATTCATGAAGCAGCAGTCATCAGTCTGACTCTAGGTACCTCATATAAGTGGAATCATACAGTATTTGTCCCTTTGTGTCTGGTTTATTTCACTCGGCATAGTGTTTTTGAGGTTCATCCATGTTGTAGCAACTATCAGAATCTTGTTCCTTTTTAAGGCTAAATAACATTCCACTGTATCTGTATATCATATTTTGTTTATCCATTCAAACAAAATGTGAAATATGTTGATGGCCACTTGGGTTCTTGCCACCTTTTGGCTATTGTGTTGCTATGAGCATTGGTATACAAGTATCTGTTTGGGTCCCTGCTTTCAATTCTTTGGGGCATAGGCCTAGGAGTAGAATTGCTGGATCATATAGTAATTCTATGGTTAGATGCGCCATTGTGTTTAAATTTTAAAACTTATTCTCTCAGTCTTGATGTCATTCAAATAAATGATACAGATATAAGGCATTAAGACTTGGTTAATTTAACTAATTTTTATTCCTACTAACTGCACTTGGTAAACGCTACTAGTATAGAAAAGAAAAATGAAAAAATAAAAAAGAATTAATTAGAAGAGGTGTTTTTTCACAATCCCATTTTGAATATTTATTATACACATATCACACTTTTTTGGAACCGTAGCACTGAATCCATTCTAACCCATGTTCTTACTTCTGTTTGTCTACTTTTTTCCAGGTACAATCTTAGGGCAGGAACCATGGAAACAAGTGCGTTAACAGATGTGTTTTTTTGTGTGTGTAAGATGTGTAAGTTTTTGTTGTTGAATCAATTGATTCTTTATAATAAAACCTAAATGAATATCTGATTAATCTGCTAATATCTATTCCTATTTCTGGACATTAAATTCAATGTTCCAGTAATTATAGTTCCATCAGAAAGGCATATATCACAGAAGCAAAGCTTTTAGAAGGTAAAAGAAACCAAACGGTGACAGGAGAAATTATTGGATATGATTAGCATGCCCAGTGTTAAATGGGGCAGATTTCATAAGGAGCTGAATTATGCTTAACTCTGCAAAATACTTAGATTTTGGTGACAGATGGAAGTGTGGAGTTTGTGGACTGGGGAATGGCATTCTGAAATTGTTTAGAGGTAGGAATGTAAGGGAACATGCAAGTACTTTTGCCTTACAAGAATGAAACAGGCCAGGCATGGTGGCTCACGCCTGTAATCCCAGCACTTTGGGAGGCCAAGGTGGGTGGATCATCTGAGGTCAGCAGTTCGAGACCAGCCTGGTCAACGTGGTGAAACCCTATCTCTACTAAAAATACAAAATTAGCCGGGTATGGTGGCACAGGCCTGTAATCCCAGGACTTGGGAGGCTGAGACAGGATAATTGCCTGAGCCCAGAAGGTGGAGGCTGCAGTGCCCTTGACCAGGTGGCTGGTAGACTACATCAGGCTGCTGCTGAAGTCACAAGAGTATACGCATGCATTAACAGCTATGGACAAGGCCCACAGGCCTGTTGTTTGCCTACCCTTGCAGGGTGGCCGACCAACAGCACACCACTGGGGCACTGCAACACTTATGTGCTCTGCATGGTTGCCCTCTGTCCATTGACAGTGATAGGGGAACACATTTCATTGGACAACAGGTACCACAATGGGCACAACAAATGGACATAAAGTAGGGATTCCATGTGCCATAGAAACCACAAGCTGCGGGTATGATTGAGTAATATAATGGGCTGTTGAAGAATGGGTTACACTTGCATGTCGTACCACGGTCTTTGCGGGGCTGGAGTTCCAGGCTGGACCTGGTGCTCCAAACCTTGAATGAATGGCCATGGAAAGGTGGCCCAGCCCTGGTGGAGGTTTTGTCACACTAAGCCACCACCCCCATTCAGTTGCAGATATATACCAAGGATGACCTCCTCCAACCAGGTGGGGGATGAAAGGTAACCTGTTATTGCCTGCCCCAACACCCCTGAAGGCAGGGGAACAGAAAACCTGGCTGTGGCCATGGACCCTCCAAGCCCCCCCACTGCTGGTGGTTGGCTATCAGAGCTCCCTGGGGGGAGGGCCTACAGTATGACTCACATGTCACTCCTTGGGTGTTCAATACATGGCCCCTACAGTTGACTTTTCATAGGGGGACAGTCAGGGAAAGAACCCTCCTCTGGGGGACGTATGCGTATCTGGCCTATTGTGAGCTCCTCTGTGACTTTGGCACAGATACAGGACTCAAAGGAACCATGGGGAGTTGAGAAGATGTGGTACCATCGCTCAGGGCAAAAGCCCTTGGTGGCTGCATTGTTATCCAGGGATGAAAGGTTAGCCTGTATTTTGCCTGAGGGATATGATTTACCTCTGTTAGTATCTGTACCTGCTCTTTCATTTCAACTGTAGGTTAACATGCTCTAACTGCATTTGAACTGGACCCACACCTACGCTGAGGTGACCAATGTTTTCATCTGTTGGATCTGCACGGCCCTTCCATCAGCAGCTGCAGATGGCTTGCCTTGGCACATATATTCAGCATCTGCAGAGAACTGGACATGGCTGGAGACCTGGGGTCCCATGGCTGATGCCTGTAAGGCAACACGGCAAGCTTTGGAAAAGGATGCTGTCAGACCCACAGCACGCCCACCCCTTGGCTGGCCTGTAGCATTTATGATGGGTGGGGCTGGCTAGTGGGAGAACATGTAGTACCCCAAGCCCAGGTGCTGTGGTACATAGAGCAACATTGGGGCAACACCCCTGTGGGATGCGTACCCGTCATGGCCCGTGCAAACATAATACATGTCTCCACACTGAAGGTATGATGGAACAAGTGGGCCCACCAAGGTTGGGCCCCAATGGCTTTTGTGTCCCCTGGGGTCTGTGGGGACACAGAGTAGCCTTGGCCTTACCTACCAGTGAACTGGACTGGACATTGTACCTGGAGGTGGCCTTACCTGCCACTGTTCTCCCCAAGTTGCCCAGATAGCCCGCATAACTGGGAGGTGCTATGCTCTCAGTTTGTGCAAGTGCAACGAGCCCCCTGGTGGCTCTACCTCTTGGCAATGACTATCCCTGGAGCGGGTGTCATAACTGTAGAAGCAGAAGTTACCACTCTTGCACAGCACGCCACTTGGGCTCTGAATTACATTTGAGTGGCCCTCTTCCTGTTAACAGATGAAGTTGATCAGATCAGAAAGGTGGTATTGCAAAATCAAATGACCTTAGACATAGAAACTGCTGCCCAAGGAGGCACCTGTGCCCTTTTAGGAACACAATGTCGTACCTTTATCCCTGACAATTGGTAGAACGTAACAGCAGCTCTGCAAGGGGTCTCATGGCAGATTAAGGCAGCCGAGAGCCTTACTGATGATCCCCTGCAGAGACGGTGGGTATCCCTAGGCTCTGGCCTACGTTGGGCCCTAATAGTCATAAGTGGCATAGCTGGGATCCTAGTAGTGAGGTGTTGCTCTCTGTATTGTTGTGGGTTATGGATTCAGGGCTCTGCCCTATGGGCACGTGTTCCTGCCTGGGGGATGCCCTAGGCGTAGGGGGTGGAGTGTAAGGGAAATGGCTCTGCTTTAGTCAGGAGTAGGCTGAGGCAGCCTTCCCGGGCAGCATAACTCAGTGGGTTTGGAGCGCAGGCACATAGCTCCACAAATTATGTAACCAAGCCATGAGAGGCACATTAGGTGATCACCCATGTGAGCTCGTGCTGGGCTTGGAGCCACTACTGTCTGTAAAAGGTACAATTACCCTGCTAATGCTATACATATGGCTTGTTCACACCCAAAGAGAGGGTAAAGCCATGTCAAAACTGTCTGTAATCCCTTTAATGTTCTTCCAGCTACCCACCACTCGCCCACTGATTCCCATTGGAACTCAGTTAGAACCTGGCAGCTAGCTTATGGGAACTTGGACCTCAGTTAGAACCTGACAACTAGCTTATGGGACCAGAGGGAAGGCAGAAGAATCAGGAGGTTCCCAAAGGTCTCAAGGGCAGCTTCAGGCTTGTCCAGGGGCTGCAAGAAAAGAACTCCAGGTGGCTTTTGGTCTCTTTCTTTGCTCTGCTCAGTATCAGGAAGTAAGCTTCTAATTGGCTGAACTTGTGTCATGTGCTTGGCCTGTGGTAAGGGCCTAGTGCCTTGATCCACACAGGTCTATCTATCTCCAAAGCAGTAGGAAGCTGAGGTGCTATTACCAGAAGGTGGAATGGCAGAATTAAAAAAAAATCAATTACTGCTCTGTCATATTGTGTGAAAGACAGAATTCATTTTATTGTACAAATGATTATAATTGATTTTTAAAAGTGAAACAACTGTGCTCTACATATGCTTGTTCAATCATATTTACGAGACAGATATGCCCTATTTTATGTTGTTCCTGGGGATCTGAAAACTGGTCTTTAGTAGGTATGTGTGGGCACAGGGCAAGAGGGTCACAGTAGGTGGTAAATCCTGAGCAATCAGTTAATTGTTTTGTTAGAGGAATAGACCATTTAATTGCTCACTTTTCGACCAAGGAACAGAAGATACAGTATTTAATTCATTAACTATAGCAAAAATACAGTTTAATTTTATATCATAGCTAACTAAAAAGTATTTTAAGTTGACCTCATTTCATAAAGGATTTGAGGTGAGAAGACCTTTTGTTTTAATCAAGGTTCTTTGATTTGAAAATCTGAGATACTCACTTCAAAGTAGCTAAAGCCCAAATGGGATGTGATGAATGATTCCATCTAAAAATCTCATAGACCTCAAAGACAGAGTCCTCTTGAAATCTAGAAGCCTCTTGAAATTTAGCAGGGAAAGGAGCCTTTCATAGCACAAAATGCACAACCATACACGGCACCCAGGCTGTCAGACTCTGCTACTGTTTTTCTCTGTTTAGGTTTCCTTCCTCTTTCTGCAGAGGATGAGGGAGAGTCTTGGCTTCCTCCTGGAAATGCGGGCCCACCCCCAGCTCTCGGGTAAACACTGCCTGCACTTCAGCCGATGGCAGGTTCCCTTTGTTACTGAGACAGACCCTCAGGTTGGCCCAGCCTGAATCTACCAGGACCCCATCAGCTGTGAAGTACAAACCTGGCTGGAGGTGGGAGAGCACCTTGTGGTTGCGAAGGTCTGAGAAAGGGGTGGGTGTGATCTGTCAGACACCCTAAAATGTTTCCCTGTATTGTCTGAGACAGAAACAGCTGGGGAAGAAAGGGGGTGGGGGTGCGGGGAATAGAAAAAACGTGGTACTGAGAGAAATGCAGAAATGCTGGTGGTGATTCAAGAGGAGAAAATCAATAAAGGCTTGGGGGAGAGCCTCAAAAGGTGTTTAAGTCAGGATACTTTCAGTTGTACGAAACGGAAAACCCCTGTCAAAGTATCTTAACCAAGAAATTTGTCTCATCTCACAGGAAGTTGTGAGGTAAGGCGACCTTCAAGGTTGGTTAAGTCAGCCATACAACAAAGGCTGGAAGGCCCCAGTTCTTTTCATCCTTCCAGTCTGCCATCCTTGGTGTGGTCTTTGTCATCAGGCTGCAGAGGATCCAGGCATCACATCCAAACCCAACTAAGTCCAAGGGTGAAAGAGATCATTTCTTAGATGCAAGGAAGCCTCTAGCAGATTCTTCTCATGGCTTGTTGATCAGAATTGGGCCACCTGCCCATTCCTGAACCACACATTAGCGAGAGGAATGGGACTGCCAGGTGTGATGCAGAGGGCCAGTCTTCCCAGAGCATGTGACTGCTTTAAGAGGCGGACACTGAACACAGCTGCTAGGGCTCAGAGAGGAAGGCGGCAGGAGGGGTGGGGAGGCAACCAGCAGGGCGGCTACAGAGAAGCAAAAGAAAAACAGAGGAGCAGAGAGGCAGACAATGACAGAGCCCAAGAGGAGGGAGGCAGGAAGGTGGGCGGGAACCATAAAGCACAGGTGGAGACAGACAAGCTCGTTAAGTTTGGTGTCTTAGGTTACAACACTGTTGTCATATCTTGCTCCTCAGCCAGGCAACTATTAGAAGAACACGCTTTACCTGTTTTCACTGCCACTTGAAGGGCTGATTAACTTGTCAGTAGGTAAATTTATTAAGCATTTTTCAACCTCAGAGTTATAAGGGAGGTGGCCTTAGCAGTATTCAGACAGAAAATTTCTCTCCTTTTCTCCTTAAAATAGATCAGCATTTATTGAGTTGTGAAGGAGTTGTGTGAAATGAATATGATTACTTACTTTCTTACATCTTTATGTATAATTTTATCTTCTTAATTGTAAAAGCAATATAACCACATTTAAACATTGCAAACCAGAAACATGAAAACAAAATCACCCACAGTCTTATAACTGTTATTATTTGGCAAAAATTAACTCCTAACTTTTTTTCATACAATTGCATACCATTTTGTAGATTGCTTTATTTTTGAAAACATGTATATCATATACATGTTACAAATTTCAAAAACAAACTAAAGGGATTATTTAAAAATAAAACAGGTCTCTTTCCCATCAATATCTTTAGTCCCCCAGTTTGCCTCCCATTCCACGCTAACTCACTGTTACCAGTTTATTTTGTTTTCTTCCATATATAGCATACCCATTAACAAGGAAATATGTGTATGGATATTCTTTTGCCAACAGACCTTATCTTTTCAAAAAATAATAGCCTACTGTGTACACTGTTTTTGTTCCTTTTAAAATTTAACAATATTACTGGAGATAATTCCATATATAGTGCCTTTAAAATTTAACATTATAGGCCGGGCGT
>NW_012108641.1:722993-726299 GCF_000951045.1 Mandrillus leucophaeus
AAAATAAATTTAACATTATAATGTATTCATATATGCCACATCCTCTATAAGTAGTATCTTCAAGAGCTGTAAAAAGTATGAGCAAATGACTCATTCATTCCTTTAATAAATATTTATCAACCACCTGCCATATATGCAGAGCTCTGGTGATTCTAAGATTACCAAGAGTTAAGTCACACCCTAGAAGGAGTCACAGCAGATTGAGGAGACAGGTAGGTAAACAAGTTCTTACAGGCAGCCTTTAAGTGCCAGGATGGAAGAACACAGCGGGTATTGAGGGAATAAAGAAGGAGCCTCCCAGACACTGAACACAAGTAGTAAAGAGTAAGAGGAATCAGCTCACAGACAAGAGACAAGGAGAATGCCCCAGGCAGAAACTCCAAATGACATGTGCAGAGGCACAGAATGTGAAGAAACACTGTGGTCCAAGTAACTACAAGGAATTGGATATCACCCCTACTCTCTGATCTTTAATTTCTGGCCAAGTCTTCAATATAAATAATGCTATGATATACATCTTGCAGTATATAACTTTTTCCATCGCTGGGGTATTTCTTTGGGTAGATTCCCGGAAGAGGGACTGCTGAGTCAAAATGTAGGAGCACTCTGACCTGCTGTAGACAGCCAAAATGCTTTCCAAATGGACATACTGTTTCATAAAGACACCAACAATATATGTGCTAACCAGCGCTCATTATTTTTGTATCTTTATTAGTTTTAACGTATACTTCTTTGATTACTAATTTCCCCATATATGATTTTGATTTCTTCTTATATGGTTTGTTTTCTGTTTATACTCAATCACTGTGATTCTAAATTTTACTTTAGCTCTATGAGCCCTACTTATAATATAGATATTCAAGTTTTTATTTTTCATGTTTGCTGCCAATATTTTTTTCTGGTTTAGCTTACACTAAAAAAAGTTGGACATGTAGAAGTGTTTAAGATATTACCCAATCATATTCATTGATTATTTCCTTCTATTGCCTCTAAGTTGAGAAGTACTTCTATTCAGAGGTTTGACAAATATTTTTTCTTCTGGTCTGCTTTAAAATATATTTAACTCCTTAATCCTCCTAAAACTTATTTTGGATATACGAAATTAGATAATTCAATTAGTTTTTCCACACCCCTCCAAATTACCGATTAGTTATCTTACCTTTCCCTTCTCCATTGATTTTTCTCTTTAAGACTTTATTTTCTTAGCAGTTTGAGTTTCACAGCAAAATTGAAAGAAGGACTGCATACTGTATGATTCCTTATATATGGCATTCCGGAAAAGACAAAACTACAGAGACAGGGGGACAGTAAACATCACTGGTTGCCAGAGACTGGGGGGAGGAAGGGATGAATAGGTGGTGGACAGAGGACTTTTAGGGCAGTGAAAATACTCTGTGATACTATAAGGGTGGGTACATGTTATTCTACATTTGTCCAACCCTATAGAATATACAGCCCCAAGAGTGAACCCTAATGTAAACTATGGACTTTAGGTGATAATGATCTGTCAATGTAGGTTCACTATTTGTAGCAAATGTGCTACTTTGGTTGGGGATGTTGACAATGGGGGAGGGTGTGGGGTGAGGTACATGGGATATCCAGCGATTTTTATTTCAAAGATAAATCCACTTAGAGATCAACTCAGTCATCAATTCCATCTAATTTCTGGTCCTTTTGAAATGTGTCACATCAGCTTAGGACAGACCTTTCTTCTGACTCATCCAGTATTCCTGCAGCGACTGTTCTATTTATATACAGAATTACAACATAGCTCCAATAGGCTTAGGTAAAGCTTGTCAGTGCCTTCCTGTGAACGAGGAAATCTGCTGCTGAAAGACCTTACTTTTGAAGTCTACCAGATTGGTGGTAGTATGGCCTGTGTTTCGAGTGGGTGGAGAGCACTTTTGAGGGAGAGAGGATTATTTCATCCAAAAGGCTGAAGTCACTGTTATCCCGTGTCATAGTTTCTGAGGTACTGAATGAGTAGGATCTCCTGGTCCTCCCATCTCTGTGGGTACCTGGTTCATACTTGTGACCTTACTATAGCCTCAATCCTGCTGAAGCCCAGGACTATCTCTAAGTGTGCTTTATTGCAGGAAAAAGTAGCTTCTTGACTAGACAAAACTTGACTGCCGGTTGTCAACTAGCCAGTTTTCGAGAACAGTGAGAGGCTGTTACGTAGGGAAACCTTATAACTAGAGGCTCTCAAACTCAAGTATTTAAGTATCATCTGGGGAGCGTTTTAGATTTCTGTGTCCAGGACCGGGTTGCACTGGGTGGTGCTGGAAAAATTTTTTGATCTCACCTCCTTCTAGCCTTTTGAATCCTTAAAAATATTCCCATAGACAATTACACACAGTCCTGGGCGGTTCTTCTCCTTCCATGAAATACCGGTACCTGCTTTGCCAACACCTATGAAAGTGCTCCAGGAGGAGGGCGAACAAGCAACTAATGAGCACATCTGCTCAGGTAGGGTTCCAAAACAGTTTCCAGCCACCCGTTCTATTCTTCCCCAGAGTTCAAAAGCTTAATGGTTCGTGATCCAAAAATCCAATTCAGATTCCCCAGAAGAGCTCCCTGGAATCCGTTGTGGATTCTTTCCTAGAGTTAGGAGGCAGGCAGATTTCTTAGGAACTATTCTGTCGGGGTAGGGGGGAGCGTGCGCTGTTCGGGTTTGTGTGGTTGCAATAGACCCTAGGGCGAGGATTGTATGCCGGGCCAGGACTCCTTTGGGCCATCTCTTTTTCCTCCTCCCCATTTCTAGGATAAAACCCATTTCTCCGGTAGGTGGGGAGGCTGGGTTAGAGTCACACGGATTAAGGAAGCTTTTCTTTGCAACGTCCCATCCCTTCATCCTTTCCTCCCACTTCCCGTGGCTCTTTTCTCCACCTTCCCCAACTACTCCCTTTTCTATTAAGCGAAGTCCACGACTACTTTCCTTCCCTGTCCAGTGGCACCGCATCTTCTCTAGCCGCAGAAGCCTGTTGTGGAGGAGGGGGCGCGAGTGTGGCTACCCCGGAAGGGATGTGGGGCGTGGCTCGCAGGTCCTCACTCACCCAGCCCTCTCCCCGAGGAGCGACTCTCTCGCCCGCGTCCCTCCAGAGCTGCGGCCGCTCATCAATCCCAGTCACTCTGCCAGGCTGCTCCCCGGGCGCCCTTTCCTTCTCCTTCTCGCCTGCGGTCCTCCACCCTCCCACCCTCTACCTACTCCGCAGCGGCGCTCGGGGTCGGCGGTGCTCGGGGTTGGCCCGAGAAGGGGCGGGGATAAAACGAGCGGTGAAAGGAGGCGGCTACGTGGTGCCACTG